>NC_134484.1:357175564-357475564 GCF_040206685.1 Ascaphus truei
CTACCGAAGTGACTTTGGCTAGTTTGCTATGGAGTGGTGCTAAAGCAGTGGCCGTGCCGTTTTTGTCCTGCCTAGGATCCCGGGGTGCTACCCTGGAGGACAGTGTTGAGGACATTGTTGTTATGTGTGGAGTGGATGGAGAACCTGATTGCCAGACGGTGATCAACAGACAAATATCTACCTCAGACCTACAGTGAATGGCCGTGCAAACCAAGATGGCGCTTCCCGCTTCCCTGGGAAACCGCGTGGGCCAAGTGAAGAAAATTCTGCAAATCATGCTACTGCAAGGAGTTGGCCGGGATTGGCGCGAAATAAAGAACCCCACCCTGCTGGGGGAAGTGGCGCGAAAGCTGTGGCCGCGTCCAGAGCCAATTCTGGGTCATCATGTGAACCTGTGGGACCCTCCCTTAATATCTACCAGGGGGAGGGGTCCCAATATTTGCCAATTACGAACCGAGTTGGCTGAGGGAGGAGCTGGATTTGCGCTTCCTGCCCTTCAGTTGCGAGGAGCTGGTGAACAGGCGAGACCACTGTGCAAAGTGTCCCCTTTAACCAGTACAACTAAGAACGAGATGGACATTGCAGTGCACCCCTATTCATTGCCAGGAGGCTTCCTGGTAGTAAAGGCTGGGTACAAAGAGACATTGCGATGCCTGTGCATGCAGTGCAGGTTGCCAAGCGGAGAAGCCAGTAACACTGCAAGGTGTCCCCAATGTGGCATATATTATCTGTGGGCCGTGCAGCCCTTCTGTGCCTGGGCACGCCGCGGAGGCAGGAGGAGAGACAGCCAAGCTGACGGCTGGAGCCTCGCCCAAGGTAAAAACGGAGAAAGCTGATCCCGGAGAATGGGGATCGTTGCTGATGATCGCTATGGAGCAGAAAGAAATTGGGGCCTGCAACCGCAGTGATAACTTGGAACCTCACTGTCGGTCCCCTGCGGAAGTACCACTAGCAGCGTCAGAGTCTGCTTCGTCGGACGAGGAGCAAGCAAGCCCGACATCGGTGGTGATGCGCCTACCGGCGGGCCACTACAGCGGTGCTGAAAAAGAACCAGCACTTACCTGTACTGCGGAGGAAACGAGTCCCGATGTTCCGCGATCACCTGCACTGATGCAACCAGAGTGGATGAGTCCTTCGGCCGTGGCGACTCCCAGCGTGGAAGGCGGAGAGGACACCATCGCAAGCCGATGGAGCGGTGAGACACCCTCACCCTCCACAGGCTCCGATGGAGATAACGGCGAAGGAAGGCCCAGCCAAGGCCCAAGCGGAGCGGCGAGAAGAACCATCACTTCCGGCGGTGGATGTCGTTCTGGAGGAAGAGGTTCCGGTGGGGAACCCAACCCAAGATGGCGGCGCCTCATCCCGCGAGATCGATGATGTCACTTCCGGCAGACACAGCTGAACCGGTTGGAAGATGGCCGCGCCCTCACGACCGCCGTGTTGTACCAGGTCGTCTGGAGGAAAGAAGAGCAAACGCTGGCAGGCCCTGCGGAAGCCCAGGGACCAGGAGACAGGTGAGCCTGAACTGCAACCTGCTGGTATTACTTCGAGGTATTGTCAAATTGCGGATAGTGATGCCACATCGCCAGCACGAGTCCCCTTTTGTTATGCCCTCGCCCATGGCCCAAACCCCTGCCCCTGTCACCTCGTCATCCGGGTCCCTATCAAGCCAAGGGTTTTCTCGGGAGTCCCGGGATACCTCTGAGGAACGGACTGAGTCAAATCTGGACAGGGGGGATTGTTTTACTTCCGATGAAGGATCGGGGAGGGAAATGATTGCTTCTGGGGTGTCGTTGAGAACGAATTTGATTGATTGCAATGCCAATGTAAGGGGTAGGCTTAGGGTCAGCCTCTAGGTCCACAGGGACATCAGGAGTGTCTTCTGGGGGAGAACCGGAGGAAAGTGAGATAACAGTAGCAGTGAAAGAGCAGGCTGTGGAGAAAGAACCCAGATGGTGGGCTCCTATGTTTGAGGGGTATGAGGCCTGGTTGGATCGTACGCGATTCATATTAATAAGGAGAGACATAGTGGACCACTGGTGGGATGAGGGTGAGTACTCAGATGAGAAGCGCCTAGAAGAATTAAGGAAAAGGTGGTATGATATTCAAAAGGGCCTAGTTACTCCCCGAGGGTCGTCCATACTTTATGATGTGGTTGCTTCTGCAGAACCATTGTCATGGGTGCTGCCAGGCAGGGCAGGCAACAAGAAACTCATCCGTATAAGCAGGGCTGAGAGAGCAATAGTTGCCAGATACAAAAGGTCTCATGGTCTGGAATATCCGTATGTACCTGAACCTCTCATTCAGGAGATAGAGGATAACAGGGATGCATGGCTGAGGGAGACAGTTGAGGATTACATTATGTCTAAATTGGGTGGTCACGCACCGTACAAGACTGAGGAGAGGATATCTTACCTTATGAGGGTATGGAGTGTTGGGCGCAACATCTTCATGCATAAGATGGAGTATAGGCCAGAGAATGGGCTGCCCAGATCTTACAGCATTACAGTGAAGGATGCTAATAGGAGGGAGGTGCAGAAACCAGACCCTAGGCATTATTACTAAAGTAGATTCTCCTTAGGAGCAGTACAGTCTTGCAGGTCAGGATGTAGCTGTTATGTGATTATGTTTCTGATGTAAAAATGAGTTTTGTGATAATGTATTCCTATTCTAACGTATATTGATGTGTGTTGCAGTGCTACCTGAATGAAGGTTCCGCAAATTTAGATCACAGCCGGGGTCGTTGGGTTCCACCAGGGGGAGATTGTAGCCTTGTGTAAAATTGGTGTACAGATCTCTCTCATGCTGGCAGTAATCCTGGTAAGAAGGCAGGGTTGCCAGTACCTATCATGGAGGTTTGCCCTCAAACCCTGGTGAAGTGTCATATGTAGCAAAGGAAGTGACAGCATGCTTTGTGTCCACTGTTAGTGACATAGAGGTGGGTCTTTCTGGAGTCTATATATTACAGAGCACTGCCTAAAGTTAGTCAGTAAGAAGTTGGTCTTATGTCTGGGTGAAGTGTCTGCAGCAGTTCAAGTCTGTCTGTCAGAGAGTCAAGTGCAAGCTGATTACACACTGTGTCCAGGGACCTGGCACAGCTGGTGGTCTCCATTAGGGGAGAGGTGGAGAGCAACTCAATTAAGAGAGGAGGAACCTTCTGCATGGAGTACCTCAACGAAATGAGCGGCTAAGTACGACCGCGATGATGGGCAGTCTGCCAGAGGAGATGACATTAAAGATGCCCTGGTTCAAAAGATCCCTCCTGTGTGAGAGTGTGGAGTTATTTACCAGGAGGATGCACCAAGAAGGAGTTCCCCGTTAGATACTCCTCCCTGCTGCCGTAGGGATCCTGATGGGGTGGAGGCGCTGTAACGAATGTGAGTAGGACTCAGAACACTACCTCAGACAACTGTCATGGTGATATCCCCACTAACACCCAGCGGGAGACTCAGGAGTCCTGTAAGCCAACAGGTGCACCACAATACACTTACATGTAATTGGGAGCAGATTACACCCACAGGGGCCAAGATGAGATTGGGTGGGGGGTCTGACCGTTACATATATATATATATAGTACATATATACAGTGTTCGACAAACCTATACATTTGCTCGCCCCGGGCGAGTGGCTTTAACCCCCGGGCGAGTAAATATTGGCCCAAGCAGCACACGTTTGGTACTAGGTGGCGAGTAGATTTTTTTGTGTGGCGAGTAGATTTTTTGGTGATTTGTCAACCACTGCATATATATATATACTATATAAATTTAAATACAACTGTATGCTCATCTGCATGTCTTAGGCAGGTCTGCAACCCTGCCTTTCACCATTATCACCCAGCACACAGCACTTCTACTGCAGCAAGGAATTCTGGGAAATGACATGCAAATGAGCGCACAGTGCCACTTTTTGCTTCAAAAACCATTGTTAACATGGTTCCCTATAGGCTTAAGCTTGCTGCATGGTCACAGCTTTGAGCACAGCCAGGGTTAAGGTGCAAAGCCAGAAAACCCACCCACAGACAGCTGTTTCGACCTTAATGGGTCTCATCAGTGTGGGGTTGGTTAACTGGGTATGCAAAGAAGCTAAAGGATGGGGTTTACCATACTGAGTTAAGTTATGTTGAGTAAAAAAAGTGACAAAAATATATATATATTTGCTGTGGGCTTATTGTGAAAAGGAGGTGTGAAAAGGAGGTGCAGTGCAACTGGACCTTCCTCAGACCTCCAATCCCGACAGTCCTCTCATACCAAGTACCCTCACTCACACTCACATGTCCACTACCACTCCTCTCCTTCATGTTACCGAGACCAAAATAAATAGAAAACAAATGTATCACCATGATAATTATTGGAGATAATCCACTTCTGAATTCTGATAATACTTAATATAATCTTATAGAGTGTTGGATCTTTGTTGTAATCTTATTGTTCATGAATTATTGCAAAGTTAATGCCTTTATTGCATATTTCACCCTTCTAGAAAGAGCCGTTCAGTATGATACTCAAATAATAGAGAAATATTGTACAACTAAAAATAAGAGTCATCCTGTAAATATACATCATACAATATTTGTTTCAGTTAAATAGGGTATAATGATTCGCAGACCCAAGTATTAACAAAACATGTCCTGATTTATTCCTGCATTATTCAGGATACAGTATATACTTCCTAGTCTTTTTGTCTATATACAGTACGTCTAGTCTTTTTGTCTCTAATTTGCACATTGAAATAAAAGGAGTATTTAAAAACGGTGTTACATTTTTTTTCAGAAACACCTTTAAAAAAGATTCCATTACTTAAAGTGATTTGGATAATTGTGTTCAATGGTAGCCATTATTTAAAATATAATTAGTTGCTAAACTCAGAGAAAGAGAGAAATTCTGCAGGTGTTTCTCATTATTTGTTATGCATGCAAAATATCTGCATAAATTACCATTATTATTCCAGTGTATACTAAAAGACAATAAAACATTAGCAATCAAAGAAGAATGTTGTTGACCCACAATCTGTAATAGCAGCATGGATTTAATGTGTTTTGGCCTTTGATGCTATTTGTGCACATGTGCAATTGCATTTAAGTTTTAAAGAACAATTTTGCACCTGTATCTACAGTGTAACTAAACTCCATCAGGAAGATATTAAATATGCTAAAAACATTAGAATAATGATTGGTTTGTACATATCCATGTTTTATTTGTCAGATCTGCATAATTTGTCAAATGCTTCGTTTCCTGAGCTTTTTTCAAGGAAGATCATGTTTTGGGATGATGCACAACTTCCCAATTTTTTGGTCTGTTTCTCAGGTAGAGAAAATATAATTGATTTGGTCCATCTACAGATGTTTTCTTTCTCTTGAAAGGTTCTTTAAGAGGGCCGGATTTAAGATTGTTGGTTTACTGTATTGTGGAGCTAGCTAAATGATCTGTTGATGCAGGGTCAATATTATTTGTAATTTTTTAAAGACCGAGGAGGGTTTTGATTATTGTGTAGCTTCTGGAGAGTATGCTGAACAAAAGGCATTAAAGGAGTGTTAGGCCCAGGGTTACTGGATTAACCCCTGGGTATCCCTTATGACAGGTAGGGACAATGGCTGGCCTTAACCTTTATTAATTTAAGCTGCATTGCCCCTACAGTCACAATACGTTTATATTTGCAGGCCGTGTTAAGACCACTCAATCATAAGTAGTTTTGCTGCGTCATACACTACCGACACACTTTATTAAAGTGTGGCCGGTACCGCAAGCCGGGAGATTTCCCGGCATGCTAGTGGCCGCCCCTCGGCGTGCCGCACGTCATAGATGCGCGGTCACGCGTCTTCGGGAGCCTGCGCCCCCTGCACGCGCGTCCAGGGCTCCCCGAGGGAGCCCTGGTGTCCCGCGATCGCGGGACGGCGGCAGGGGGTTCCGGGGGACCCGGCGGACCCGGCAGCGGTAGGGAGAGCGCCCCGATCGGAGGGCGCTCTTCCGCTGCTTCGGCGCGCGCCCGTCACCCTCGGGCGCGCGCCAGGCTACTGCTGCGGCCAAGAACGGGCAAATGCTCGAATAAACTTGGCCGCAGCAGTATAAAGCAGGAAATAACAAACAACAAAGTTCCACTTTTAACAATCTGAAAAAAAACATTAATTTCATATTCTGGATTTTGTTAGGCCCTACTTTAGATAAGTTTAACAAAGGTTTGTGTTTTCTTTTTAGTTTTTTTACATGTGTGGAGAGATTATGCTTAATCAGAAGCAGGCAATGTTGACATCAACTATTTTAATCTGTTTCCGAAATATGCACAAGAAACTTGATACTACAGTGGCGGCCGCATTTATTCTCCTGCGGCCGCCATCGCGGGTATTCCAAATGTGCGGGCAGACGCGTTTTTTTTTTCTTGTTGTCGGTGCTAGTTTCGGCACCTCAGGCGCTCCATTGTGCGCTCCATTGTTCAGCGCGCCTGCTCCATTGTTCAGCGCCATTAGTGGCCATTAGTTCGGCGGCTAAAAAAAAAAGCCCCGAACCATCGCGGGTAAGTTGTAGGTTAAAATGAGCCCAGCAGTAACTGATTTGTACTGTAACTAACCTAGAGCAATAAGCAGTACTGGACACCAGACAAATCATAAACATAAACGAGTTTCTGAGGCATAGAAATGGGCAAATATTTTTTGTGAATTTGGAACTGCCTCAGATCACCCTGTTCCTTCAAACAACATTTAAATGTGTCCCATCCCAGACTTCCTACAAAGATGTCCATACTAACTATAGAGAGTTGATTAGCCTAACGTACTACCCTAATGACTGGAATGGTGTCAGACAGGAGTTGAACCCACAACCACTGCTTTTATGGGCCACAGCTCTAGCAGTGTGAGCTAATCCAGTTGATGGCTAATACTGCACACAGTCTACTAACAACATACCTCCAGGGGATATCCATTTTGTTGATTGTAACTTTGAAAGCCCTTCAAGCACAAAGTAATAACATGTACTGAATGCTATAAGTTACTGAGGCCAAGTGAGATTAAATAAAATATAAAAAGAACATGGACTTCCTCGCTCTACTGGGTTAGAAGAAAATGGTTGCCATTTCCGCTGCTCTAGGCTTATACAGTTATAACTGCAGTTTGTCAAGAAAATATTTTTAAGAAGTATGGGATGGGACTCATTTAAATATACTTATCATAGCAATCAGCATATATCCCAGCAGAGTACCACCTGGGTGCTCCTTTTTCAGTGCAGGCATGTCTCCCTAATTTATTTGAAGGGATGTTCGAGCGGATATATACTGTACACACCTGGAAACACTTATTACATTTGAAAGTCCCCTCTCTTCCTCCCCTCTCCCTCTCCCCTCTTCCTCCCCCTCTCCCTTTCCCCTCTTCCTCCCCCTCTCCCTTTCTCTTCTTCCTCCCCCTCTCCCTTTCCCCTCTTCCTCCCCCTCTCCCTTTCCCCTCTTCCACCCCCTCAATCTGCAGAGGTGGTTTAGTGGACGGGATGGATTTGGACTGTTCCACCCATCCCTACTGAGATTCCACACATTAACATTTGCTACAGCAGCACCGTTTATGCATATATAACATCCCTTCCACATCTACTGCCCTATCTCACTTTAGACCTTTTTCCCCTCACTGCCTTTTACACTCTATGGGGGTCATGCACTAAGCTCTGTTAAGTCACTTTTAGAGCGCAAAGTGCTCTTAGAACGTGAAGTTGCGCTCAACCCGATGCACTAAGCAACGCAAACAGGCACTTTGCGCTCTAAAAGTGACTTTTTTCAGGATTTTTTTCTAAGTCCAACTTTGCTCGTTCGTAACCCTGTTTGCGTTAAATTCTGCCCTTAAGCGGGATGCACTAAGCAACGCAACCTTAGCGTACGCGAAAGTTGCGTTGATCAGAACACGTCAGCTCGAGGTAGACGCAAAAAAAGATGGACTTAGAAAAAATGATTGCTTTTCATTTTTGCATGCGCAAAACCCACATATTGGAAAAATGTTGTATAGTACTCAATAGAAAAGCAATACTAAAAAAAGTAATGATCTTCTTGTAGAAGGAATTAACCCAATAAACAGATGTAACAGATGGTTCCAATAGATGTATAACTGGTAACTATAATCCAACGCAGCACGGTAGTAAGGATATAATTATAGTAGACACCTGCCGGTGACCAGTGTAATGAACATCTAATTCTATGGAACAAAATGATATGAACAATGTCCACAATATATATAGGTCAACTGGAATAAACTCACATGGGACGAATGTCCACGATAAACAGCAAGTCCAAATGTATCCAGCGATCCAAGGGTTAAGTGTGCCTCCGCCTGTAGATGAACATAGTGAACGAGGAAGAGAGAAAAACGGAGCACTATGTTCAATGCTGGCAAAGCCAGAAAAAAGTAGAAGGATGCGTTCCCACAATAAAAAATATAGCTATTTTAATGGATCAAAAACAAAAACCACACCAACGCGTTTCAGACTATAAATAGTCCTTTATCAAGGTGAATAACTACTTACCCATCTAGAGTGTTATTTATATGTGATCGAGACGCAGCCGCGCCAATCGCCGACACTTCCTTGTACGTCACGCGGCACGGACGTCTGACGTCATCACGCACGGACGCGTCACACACACGTGTTAGAATCACAGCCCGGAGACGCAGGGGGCACGGCAAGGATACTCATCCACCAATGTAAAGAGCACTGGCCCATGAGCACCAGTCGTAACTCACGTGCTCGGTTTTCGGCCTGGGGAGAAACGCGTTGCGGCTGAAACGCGTTAGAGTTGCGGGGGGTGCCTCCCTCTCTCTCTTTTTTAACTTCCATGTTATAATAAAGAAGATTTTTTCACAGCACAGTCCAGCCTTGTTAACTTGCTGCGCGGCCGTGACCACTGTCTTTCCTCCCCGGTGAGGTTATTGTGCTTGTGAATAATGTAATTTGTATTTAGTTACAGGATATTTGTAATGGCTTATTTCTGGTAGTTAGATTAGAATGATGGTGGTTACTTTAAATTAGAATTCTTTTGGCAATGGTTTGGCTTTAGGAATTGAATAGGGAATTGTATACAGTAATTGATTTGTATTGTATTGTAATTGTTTGAGGAAATTGATTAATTGATTGATGCTAATTGTATTGATGTTGCTTAGTTTATATTTGATTTTCATGATGGCATTGGTGGTTAGGGGACATTGTTCATAGTGTATTTTATTGTTACATATATTTTGCATAGTGTTACATGATGCACAGATTAATTGTATCATGTACATACTCCATGCAATTGTGTGATATTTCATATACAATTGTGTAGCTGCTGGTTTGTTGGTTTATATTTACAATCGATGCTGGATTTATTGTAACATGCAATGTGGTGATTTTAAGATTAAAAATTCATGTTTTGATTTATGCATGTTTTATGTGTTTCATAATGGGCAAATAATCTATTATCCATATCTGGATAATAGTTATTTTGCACATTATTGTACTGTATTTGTTGGGGGGGGGGGGGGTGGATGTATGTATTAAATGTATAGGCCCAGTTTATTTTTTTTACATACAAGGTTTGTTCCTTTTATTCTGCGAGAGACCTCTGGAGACCACCTGAGGTCTCCTCGGGCTTCTCACTGGTAACAGGCTGGCGGGTCCATGGAGGACACCTGCAGGGAAGAACCTGTGGCCACACATCTGTGGGGGCACCACGGACCCGTAGGGACCACCCGTGTGTCCCCAGACCCCGTGGGAACCACCCAAGGCCCCCCAGATATCTTTGGGTCTGACCCGGGGTCCCCAGACATCCACGGGCCTACCGTGGGCACCCAATTGTGGCCCACGGTGACCCACGGAGACCACCTGGTGGGCCATGGCGCCTGGTGGGACCCACCAACAGGCCTCCAGAACCTGTGTGAAACATGTTGCTGGTAACCTATAGGTCTGTGAGGTGACCCGTCAACCCTGTATGTAAAAGAATAAATCATGTATTTATGGGGGGGCATAGGGGGTGGGTTATGTATTTAATAAATAGAATGATGTTTATTGTGGGGCAGTGTATTGTTTTTATTGTGGGTACTGGGGGTGGGGGGAGGGGGTATTGGCCCCAAGGGTATGTGGGTAGGCCTCCCAGCTGGGTAGTGGGTGAGGGAGGTTAGGCCTCACAGGGTGGGGGGTTAGTGGGGGAGGGTATGTAGGCCTCCCGAGTGGTGGGTGAGGGTGGGTTAATCCCTTAATGACAGTAGCCGTTAATAACCGCTATGATGATTAAGGGGTTAGGGGACATTACATTGGATGTTTTTATTCTTGTGTATGTTTTGCAGCATTGGAGGGGGCATGGGCAGGATGAAGATGAGGATGAAGATGACCTTCATCGTGGGAGACTGTAAAAGGTAAGTGTAATATATATTGACTGTATTTATTGTAATTTATATGTATTTAAAATGGGCAAATGCATTATTATCCATATGTGGATAATAGTTTTTTTGCCCATTACAGTACTATATGTGTTAGGGGGCAGGGGGATGTGTGTTGTATATTGCTATGTTTATTGGGGGCAATTGTCCCCAATAAACATGCTAATGTGCCGTAACCTCTTCATTGCCTTAGCGGCTATCCACTAAAATAATGAAGCTGCATTAATGTAAATTTTAATAATAGTGTGCGGGATCAGGGGGTCCCCTGAGCTAAACCGCATTGATTTCTGCCTCAGAGACCCCCTGCTTCCCGAGTTACAGGCCCCGGTTTGGGGCATCGGTGCCAGTGTCGCCGCCATCTTTATAGAGCCCACGTCGCGTCTTGGACGCTATAAAGATGGCGGTGACACTGGCACATGATGCCCCATAATGGGGCCTGTAACTCGGGAAGCAGGGGGTCTCTGAGGCAGAAATCAATGCGGTTCAGCTCAGGGGACCCCCTGCTCCTTCACACTATTATTAAAAATACATTAAAGCAGCTTCATTACCATAGCGGATAGCCGCTACGGTAATAAATGATTGTTTATTGTTATGTGTGTTTTAATACTAGTGTAGATGTGCAGGGGGTCTCCTGAGCTGAACCGCATTGGTTTCAGCCTCGGGGACACCCTACTTCAGGAGATACAGGCCCCGTTATGGAGTGCCGGTATCCCCTGCAGAATTTAAATGTCCCGGTTACGTGACGTGGGCGCTTTAAAGTGCAGGGGATACCGGCACCCCATAACGGGGCCTATATCTCCTGAAGTAGGGGGTCCTCGGACCTTAAACCAATGCGGTTCAGGTCCTGAGACCCCCTGCTCATGTACACTATAATTCAAATGTATTTATTTAGTGTACGATCGCCTGTAACAGCCTTGCATGGAGATACAGAATCTCCATGCAAATGTTACATGCGGCTTTTTTTTCTATCAGCTTGCGTACGTAAAGGTTAAGAACGCTAGCAGGGGGAAAAAAGCAACACGTACGCTGTGGGTGTTTTGAGCTATTTTGAGCAGGTATGTTAAAAAATGGGCTCAAGGCCTTAGTGAATCGCGTCCCGGCCTCACTTTTTAACGAACCTGCTTTTTTCGAAAATCAGAATGCAAAGCCATTGAGCTTAGTGCATAGCCCCCTATATATGCCAAACACTGTCTCTGCCCACTTTTACGTCAAACCTATAAACAAATTATTTAAATTAAGCATTTCAGTAGCCTATATTAATTGCCAAAGCCTCACACCCACAGTTGTACCTACTAACCATTTTAGCCAAGCACTGTAATCTACTGGACTTACTCCCTCACCTTAAGCCTCAGTAAGTCTCCTAAATTACAACTTACATGGTAAGATCTCTGGTCCAGGTATTTCCTATAGTGTGATTTTGTTTGTTGCAATTTGAATTTATACTTTCCAATGTTGTCTCTTTTGTAACGGGCTGTGTACACTCTTGGTGCTATATAAATAAAAATATGTATACATACAGATGTAGCAGAAATTATTGCACCCAGTAATGCATGACCTCAGAGCTTGCGATGTTGCTCCCCCATCCCCCCAAAAATAAAGCACACACACAAAAGGTCTGTAAGTATAATGGCCATGGCTTTTTATTCATATACAGCAAAAGGATGAACCAGTGGAACGGCTGAGCATATAAGCCATACAGTGACGAATGAGGACAAGGCGAGAGGGAGCGCATCAGGAGCGCCTACCGTGATTGGCTGAAGAGGTGCAGGAGACAGGCGTGGGAAGGTTTACTGATGAGATTGGTGATGCGGTACCTGCGTGTGTGGAGCGCGTGTCCCGCGCATATGTGGCGCGCCAATGATGCCCCCGTGCGGGTGCAACCCGGAGGCGGGACCAGATGAGTCTGTATTAATTTTCGCGCTTGGCGCACACTCCCGTAGACCAGCAACTGGTAGATGGCTCAGGTGACGCGCCGCAGGAGGCGGGGAAGCGGAGCACCCGACAGCAGGCTGAGGTAAGCAGGAAGCGTGCCGAGGGTAGCGAGACTCACGGATCCTTAAACCAGGGGTGCTAGCAAGCAGAGATTGCTAGGCTATGAGTTTCAGAGGGAATTTTATGGAGAAAGTCTTATCATATTGTGCTTAGATAGTTGGGGTCCAGAGTTGCTGGGTGCCCCAATAATGTACCTGGGAGTCAGGTAAGGCAGTCCGGATACATGTAGGCCCAAGGCTCCGGTCAAAATCTTGCTCTTTCGTGACTCCCCGCTAGGACTCCCTGCTTCAGCACAGACCAGAAAAGTAAGCGGGAAATAGTGGTGTAAGGTATCCCCAGAACAGTACCAAGGTCCACCAGTAACAGAGGAATCCCCAGTTCAATGCCCGGTTACTCAAAACCGGTATAGAGGTTCTGGGGCTACACCAACTATATATGAGGTTACGAGGGTTTTAATGAAACCTAAGTCCAGTTTCTAAAGTGAATGAGATACAGCCCTGAGAATGAACCTAAGCGTTTTTTCATTCTACCTTGGGACTTAGCTAAAATATGGGACTTTTTTTTTGTTTCATACTGTTTTAATAGTACATATACTTGTGTACGGTATTATGAGCTGGGGACTGCCAGGTCCATGGTTCTGAGAGACCATGTGGCTACCAAGCTTGTGCCAACAAGTCTGCTCGGGTCCCGGACATGAGAGCAACGCTATGACTAGACTGGCATATATATATAAATAAAAGGATATATATATATATAGATGGATATATATCCCCTCTTTCTCCCCCTCTCTTTCTCTCCCCCTCCCTCTCTCTGCCCCCTGCTTTCTCCCTGCCCCCTCTCTCTCCCCTGCTCTTCCCCCCCTCATCCCTCTCGCTCCCTATCCCCCTCTCCTCCCTCTCTCCCACCCCCTCCCTCCCCTGCTCTCTCACCCTTCCTGCGCTCTCTCTCTTGCCCCCCCCCTGCGCTCTCGCCTGCCCCCCCCTGCGCTCTCTCCCTCCCCCCATGCACTCTCTCCCTCCCACCCCCTGCACTCTCTCTCCCCCCCTGCACTCTCTCCCCCCCTGCGCTCTCTCCCTCCCCCTGCGCTCTCTCTCCCCCCGCGCTCTCTCTCCCTCCCCCTGCGCTCTCTCTCCCCCGCGCTCTCTCTCTCCCCCCTGCGCTCTCTCTCCCCCCGCGCTCTCTCTACCCCCTGCACTCTCTCTCCCCCCCTGCACTCTCTCCCCGACCCTCCACTCTCTTCCCGACCCTCCCCTCTCCCCCCTTCCCTCCTCTCTCCCCCCCTTCCCTCCTCTCTGCCCCCCTTCCCTCCTCTCTCCCCTCCTTCCCTTCTCTCTCCCCCCCTTCCCTCCTCTCTCCCCCCCTTCCCTCCTCTCTCCCCCCCTTCCCTCCTCTCTCCTCCCATTACCTCCTCTCTCCTCCCCTTACCTCCTCTCTCCCCCCTTCTCTCCCCTCCTTCCCTCCTCTCTCCCACCCTTCCCTCCTCTCTCCCCCCTCCCTCATCTCTCCCCCCCTTCCCTCCTCTCTCCCCCCTTCCCTCCTCTCTCAACCCTTTCCCTCCTCTCTCTTGCTCCCCCTTCCCTCCTCTCTCTCCCCCTCCCCCTTCCCTCCTCTCTCTCCCCCTTCCCTCCTCTCTCTCCCCCATCCCCCCTCACTCCGTTTGCCCCCCACCACTCCATTTGCCCCCCACCACCACTTTGCTTGCCCCCCCACCACCACCACTTTGTTTGCCCCCCGCCATCACCACCACTTCGCCATCACCACCACTTTGCTTGCCCCCCGCCATCACATCACCACCGCTCCCTGTCAGAGCACAGCAACCAATGCAATACAATACAAGCTCCCAATGCTTGTATTGCATTGGTTTTGCATTGCTGTCCTCTGATTGGGTAAATTTAGTCATGTGATCTGAAATCGGAGCTACAGATTAAAAATTTTGAAACTCTTGAATCTGAGCGCCTAGGACAGCTCACTGGCACGAGCAGGGGGGGGGGGGCGATCACGCAGACCCCACACATTCTTGCAATGTGTCTCATCGTGGCCAGCGTGAGCGCCCGCACCAGCTCAGCGCCACCCTGGACGCAGCCTTAGAGACGTGCAGTAAGAGATAGATGAATCAGTCACTCTACCTTACCGCCTCTAACAGGCGATCGCGGGGCTTTTATTTTATTTTAATCGCACAGTATTGTAGCAAGGGATGTTTACTAGCATGCTAATAACAATAACAACCACCACATAAACTCCCCACAATGCAATGACCCAACACAATGTTCACCACCCCAGTGGTGTTCTCCCAAAGCCTGGGCCACCTAACCACCCTAGTGACCATACACCCAAAGAGTGTGTGGGGAGTAGCGCTACCCCTGTGTAAAGTCGTTGGTGCACAATGGTACCTTCCTGGTCTCAGACCAGACCAGGGTATTTGGGAGATCCTGGATCAACAGAGCCGCAACGTGATCCCACGATGCAGGGTGTGCCAAATCCCCTCTCTCCTTAGTAGTATGATGCAATCAATGAGTTGAAAAATGATAATTCTTTTGTTATCAAATTAGCGGATAAGGGAGGGGGCGTATTGATCCTGGATAAGGAGAACTATATAGCTGAGTCTCTTAGACTGTTGAATAATAAAGATACCTATGTTAGATTATCACATAATCCAACAGAAGATTACCTGTACGAATTGGAAAACATTTGAACTATTGGTTTAAAAAAAACATTTTGTGAGCAAAGAAGAATTCAAATTTATTTTTAGTAAAAAACCAACATAGACAATTTGTTATTATTTACCTAAATTGCACAGAGACCCCATACATTCCCTAGGTAGACCTATAATTTCTGGTGTTCATTCTATCACTTCCAACCTTTCCCCATTTATTTATTTTATTTTTGCAAAAATCTGTGAAGAAATTTAGGTCCTACTTACAAGACACCACACATATTTTAAATGTATTAGATAATGTAGATTTGGAATTAGAAGGTACATATACTACGACACATATTTATTTTATTATTACATTAATAAAATTCACTTTAACACAATTTTTTTGGTTTAACGAAGAATTTGTTTTAAAAATTAAAGGCACGGTGATGGGCACTAGGTGTGCACTGAGTTATGCTAATCTCCTTATGCGGATGTGGTAAGACCAAAACATCTGGTCTCAGCATGAATTCGGTGCAAGCCTAGTGCTCTGGACCAGGTATGTGGATGATATTTTTTTTATTTGGGATGGTGATCACGACACATTATTATTCTTTGATTATTTAAATCAGAATAATTATAGTCTTAAATTTACTTATAATTATAGCACCACGGAACTTGAGTTTCTTGACCTACTAATTTATATTGATGAAAGTCGAATCTCTACTAAAACATTTCACAAACCTGTTAGTTGCCTGAATTATATTGAGGCAGATAGTAATCATCATAAACCATGGCTTGAGAACATCCCACAAGGAGAGCTAAGAAGAGTAAAAAAGAAACTGGTCTAGCAACATTGTTTATGAACAACAAGCCAAAACTATGTTGTCTAAATTTGAATAAAAAAATTATAAAAAAGCTACTGTACCTTGGAACAAGTTTATTTGAAGATTAAAAATATTGATAGAAAGACCTTCTAAAATACAATTCGAAATAAACTTCAAAACCAAATAATATTGAAAATCAAATCAATATTCCGTTCATTACACAGTTTAATCCTTTAGCTACAGAAATTAGACAAATTATCAATAAACATTGGCATTTGGTTTTGAAAGATACAATTCTCCAACCATACCTTCCTAAGACCCCACATATTTTATTTACCAAATCTGACACATTGAAAGACAAACTGACACCTAGTTGTTTGAAACCAGCACATCAAAAAGTCTCTACTATAACTTTTTTTAGACACTAAAGGTTTTTTCAGGAGTCTGAAATTTAAAACTTGTAAATTAGATTTACATGGGTCAAAAAATATCAAATGTTTTAAATCCCATCATTCAGGTACAATTCATAACATTGATCATTTCACTACTGTACTTGTGATTCATCTAACATTATTTACCTTGTTTAGTGTCCCTGCAACAAGCAGTACAGTATATAGGACGCACAACAAGGAAGCTAAAACTAAGTTTTGTAGAACATGTTAGTAATATCCAGAAAGGATTTAAACAACACTATTTGTCCAAGCAATTTTCAGAATTTCATAATTGTAATCCTGCAGGCATCTTATGTGTGGGAATTGATAAATTACCTAATAACTGGAGAGGAGGCGATACTGTTAATGCTATCTCTAGATTAGAGACCAAGTGGATACATACTGTTAAAACACTTGTGCCACTTGGTCTCAATGTGGACATACTGTAGATCTGGGTACTTTTTTTTGTCATAGTTTGCATTATTTATTTGTTTACATTATTCTGTTGTGATTTTCACCTTTCCATGCATTTTCATATGACTATCACTGTGTTCTATTAAGTATATATTGAATAGCATATAATTTATACATTTTATATATTTGAGTTTTCATTAAATTGTTTAATTTTTCTGTTATATTTTATAATCATGGGTTCTTAATTTCATATTGTCTGCATCTGTCACCCGCATTGGGCTCTTATATGATTGGTATAAATGATTCAGACAGTGACCAATACCGGTAGATTTTTGCCTATTTAAGACCCTCATGCAGGTGTGACTACATATCCCTTGACAAAGTATTTTAAGACAAAACGCGTAGGGTCACGGTAGTCTTGTCACCTATCTTATCTACACAGAGGGCACGTCGCTTCACCATACAAACACACAAAAAGTAAGGGTAAACTACCTGGTGCAAGGGAGAACGCAAAGCAACAACACACAGATAATCAAATGATTACATAAAGCCCCCTGTAATTGCACTCTAGGTAGGTGACATTATTGGAACAATGTCATCTATAAGGAGGCCACTAAATAGCCTAATCCCTTAATAGGGTAAGCCGCAAAGGTCACACTCAAATGAAAATAAAAAACTTTTAATCAATAATGTTAAAAACGACGAGACACCATAAAAATGCACACACAATGCATAATAAAATCCCCAAATGTGTATAGGCACGAAGGCAGGCAGGGAACTAGCAATGTCCAGAGCCTCAAGATAGGCTGACGCAACGCTGCATAAATCCACACAGTATGTGTGTGTGGTTGCGTACCAAAATAATTAAATAATAAATGGCACGCTAAAGTGAGTAATGGAGTGTAAGAGACCCCTCCGTGAGGTAATATACAACCTGATTAGGATCGCTAGCGTGTCGACAGCTGAAGTTCCAGGAAGTAACCGGAGCTAATCGTGCCTACTCCCACAAGCCGCGTGGACGTCAGCGTAATGACGTCACGCGTACCCCGACGTACGTTTCACGCGTCACAGCGCGCTTTCTCAAGGGGGAGGAGTAACAAACATGGTATGGTTAGACCTTATATACACCTCCCTGAAGGGGAGGGGCGTACAACGGATGCGAGAAAGTCGTATACTCGTATCATAGGGAACACATAAGCCCTGACGTAACAGTAAAGGAAACAATGGGAAGGAGGGGAGGGATGGGGTGGGAAGGGGCGGGATAGGACAAGGACATACAGGTGATAACCACAGTGACTCTATAGGAAGCATGCACACATTGACAACTAACATGTAGCAATAAGTCAGTTTAGAAGTACCGAAACAGCATTGATATAATCCTACAGACCAATAAAGTACATCAGCTCAGGCACATATGATTAGCCTCAGTGTGGTAAACACTTGGCAAAAAGGCAGAGAAGGCCAAAGGGCAAATGAAGGCAAAAAGGCACAAAAGCAGATATATGTATGTTTAATGTAGGATTGGACTACTCTAGGTGAAGCCGCCTAAAAAGTCAAAACGGCTCCTACTAAGCTGATGTTAATAAATCCTATATACCTGGATCCCTCTAACCCCATTTACAAAAACGAGGAAAAAATAAAACCTTCATTAAGGCCATGTGGTGCCAGTGTCTTCAATGCATGTATCCATCGGCATTCGCATTGGCGTAGCTTCATGTCCCAGTTGCCCTTGCGTGGTCCCCAGGGTACATGAGCTATACCAATAAACCCAAGATTGGAAGAATCTCCCTGATGTTCCTCATTTATGTGCCTGGCAACAGGTGTATCAAGTTTGTTCCTAATGGAACCAAGGTGTTCCAAAATGAGCACCTTGAATGCCCTATGAGTTTCACCCACGTATTGTTTGCCACAGGAGCATTGGATGAGATATACAACTCCTGTGGTAAGACAATTTATGAAGTCTTTGATGGTGTAGGTTTGATGTAACGTTGAATCCATAAATGTTTTGGTGACTCTGATAGATGGGCAGGCCTTGCAACGTCCGCAAGTGTATGTCCCATTGGGTTTGTTACCCAGCCATGTGCGTGAAGGTCTAGTTTGGAAATGACTTCTGACCAGGCAATCACGAAGATTACGCGCTCTACGGCTTGTTATATTGGGTGTTGTTTGTAATATATTGGCCAAATCCTCACCTTGAAGCAAGATGTGCCAATGTTTCGTTAGGATTTGGCGAATAAACTGCCATTGGTTGCAGTAAGTGCCAATGAAGCGTATGGTTTGTGATCTGTTGTCAGTTAGTCTAATACGATCAGTCAGTAGGCTGGGTCTGGGTGTGTTTGGTGATCTATGACAAGCTTTTTTCACTATTGTTTTGGAATACCCTCTGTCCACAAATCGCTTCATGAGGTCTTTGGACTGAATCTTAAACTCACTCAAACTGGAGCAGTTGCGTTTAATGCGTAGAAATTGTCCTGTAGGGATATTATTAATGAGTGATTTTGGATGGTGACTGTCTGCTTTTAAGAGACTATTTGTTGCCATAGGTTTACGGTAAATGGTTGCTCTAGTCGACCATCTTGTTGTTTCGAGATTTTAATATCCAAAAATTAATACTAACCTTTTGTATGTCGTAAGTGAGTTTTAAATTATGCGTGTTATGATTCAGTTTATCCATGAACTCGACCAAGATTTTCTCCGTGCCGTTCCACAGTACCAGCACGTCATCAATGTACCGTGACCAGAGATCTATGTGATCTGTATACATAGAATAATCCTCCATGAACACCACGGTTTCCTCCCACCAGCCCAGGTAGAGATTGGCATAGGTGGGAGCACACGCGGTGCCCATGGCGGTACCTTGAATTTGGTGGTAGATCTTTGAGTTAAACAAAAATAAATTCTTGGTCAAGACAAAGTTTAACAGCTGCAAACAAAATCATTATGTGCCCGTGCATGGGTGTCTCTAGCCCGGAGAAAATGTTCCACAGCTTTAAGTCCAGATGAATGAGGTATGCTTGTGTACAGACTCTCTACATCAATCCCTACTAGTAGGGTGTCTTTGTCTACAGTGACATCCTCCAGTCGCAGCAAAGCTGCCTTAGTATCCCTAAGATGTGACGGAAGGGATTCCACAAAGGGGCGTAAAAAGGAATCGAGATAGATACTCGCGTTGGAAGTAAGATTTCAAACGCCAGACACTATCGGTCTGCCTGGTGGAGGGTAGGAGCCTTTGTGTACCTTTGGAAGGTGATAAAACGTAGCCAGTGGAGGATGTTTAATGTAGACAAATTCAGATTCTGATTTTGTTATCACCTTATTTTCCAAGCCAGATTTAAGAATGGCGGATAATTCGGTAAGGAAAGTGTCAGTTGGGTCTGATTGTAGTACTTTATAACAGTGTTTATCAGAGAGTAGCCTGATACATTCCTTGACGTAAGAGGAGGTATCCAAGATTACCACATTTCCACCTTTGTCTGATGGTTTTATTGTGATGGTATCATCATTCTCAAGATCTTTGAGAGCTTGGTACTCCTTATAGTTTAGGTTGAATTTTTTGGAATTGTTTGTCAAGTTCATGAAATCATTGGCTACTAACTGAGTAAAGACATCCACGTTTGTACATGTTTGCAAAGATGGTGTAAATCTTGATTTGTTATGCAGTCGTGTGAATGGTCCCTCCACAGGGTTTCTAGTGTTTTCTTTTTCAAGTTCTTGTAATACTTCAAGAAGGGCAAAGTCTCTTGTGTCAAAGTTCTCTAACGGTATGTTCATGCTTGCAAGTCTTTGTCTACGTTTAAAGAAAACGTGAAGGGACAATTTTCGGGCAAAAAGGTTAAGGTCCTTTATGTTCTCAAAAATGTCAGCCTGATTAGTGGGGCAAAATGTCAATCCTCTAGAGAGGACCCCAATATGTTCAGCAGTGAGAGATTTGGCCGAAAGGTTTATTACCTGTGACGGTGGTATCGACTGCGTTTGTAAGGTCTCCTCATCCCCTGATCCTTGTAACCCCAAACTGCTCTGTCCCTTAGCTTTAGAGCCTGTCCCCCTCCTGGTCTTTCGAATCCTGGGGGAATGTAATCTGGTCCAGAAAGGCCTAAAAAAGTCTGGCTAACCGGAGCGTTAGATGTAGATGGGAGGGAGGGTAATGGGAGAGGTGTAAACCTTTGGTGGGTTTGTTCCCTATTCTGTGCTGAATCTGATTCAGCCTCACTAGCTGATGTCTCACAATCAGTGGTTGATTCAGTCGCTTTTTTGTCTTTTCTTAGTTTCTCGCGTTTCTTTTTGTAGGAAAAAATGTATTAGTTTCATAATCTGTGGTGTCCCTGGCAAATTTGCGTTGTTTTCTCGCTTTAATGTCAGCGGTCAACTTGTCTATCTGACCTTTTAGACGTTTTTCATAGTCTATGAAGTCAGTGTGCTCTCGCCATGTATCAACATTCGTCAATAATGTATTAATCTCAGTGTTGATCTCATCAAGTCGTTTGGTCTCATACGAAATGAGTAAAGAGATCAGATCACTTGAGCATTTAAGGAGAGTACTTTCCCACTCTTTAATAAATTGTGTATCATTAATAAGATGTGAAGGGGAAAGATATACCCTTAAACCTCTTGGAAGAAGTCCTGCCAATGCATAGTTGTTGAGGCTAGTAACCTCCCACCAAATCCTTGCTTGTATACTCATATGGTGTTCTAAGTCAGTAAAGTATTTTTTGATGCCATCTGGCTCAGTAGTTTGTATGGGTAAATCAACAGCAGTTCTAGAAAACAGACAGGCCGCCTCATCAATCCATGCCCCAAAATCTTGTTTTGTGGAGAGAAAGCCTGACATGTCTAGGTTGATATAATATATGCTGGTAGCAAGGATAAGCCACAGTGGAGGGAGGGGAGGGGGAGAGCAGGGGAGGGAAGAGGAAAATTGATTCCCTGGGAGCTGATGTGTGAGAAAGAAGGTCACAAACACCTCCAAAAAACGCTAAGATACACAGGAAGCACGTCGCTTCACCATACAAACACACAAAAAGTAAGGGTAAACTACCTGGTGCAAGGGAGAACGCAAAGCAACATCACACAGATAATCAGATGATTACATAAAGCCCCCTGTAATTGCACTCTAGGTAGGTGACATTATTGGAACAATGTCATCTATAAGGAGGCCACTAAATAGCCTAATCCCTTAATAGGGTAAGCCGCAAAGGTCACACTCAAATGAAAATAAAAAACTTTTAATCAATAATGTTAAAAACGACGAGACACAATAAAAATGCATACACAATGCATAATAAAATCCCCAAATGTGTATAGGCACGAAGGCAGGAACGGAACTACACTGGCGACACACTTTATTCGAGCTCGGCTAGTCCCACGAATTCGGGTATACCCGGGTGTATTGAGGTTTGTGACTGTTTTCTGCCCGAGTGCATTGGGTTATTTTGCAGGCAGGGATTGAAGCATTTTATTCCCACTGGCTGCAATACTACACAGTATATATATATATACTGCATTACAATTCATGAATTTATGCCATCTGGTAGACACGCGAAGCATTGCAGCCTATTAAATCCTAATCATTATCATTTAACAGATCAGCCGCCCGTCAGCCAGGCATGAACCCAGGCTGGGAAGGCAAACACAACGAGGCTTGTCAGAGGTGAGGAGCGGCGCATTCCAGGTATCTGCCAGGTACATGCTGGGTATTTGCTCGAATAAAGTGTGTCGGTGAAGTAGTAATGTCCAGAGCCTCAAGATAGGCTGACGCAACGCTGCATAAATCCACACAAGATGTGGATTTGGCCAATATATTACAAACAACACCCAATATGACAAGCCGTAGAGCGCGTAATCTTCGTGATCGCCTGGTCAGAAGTCATTTCCAAACTAGACCTTCACGCACATGGCTGGGTAACAAACCCAATGGGACATACACTTGCGGACGTTGCAAGGCCTGCCCATCTGTCAGAGTCACCAAAACATTTATGGATTCAACGTTACATCAAACCTACACCATCAAAGACTTCATAAATTGTCTTACCACAGGAGTTGTATATCTCATCCAATGCTCCTGTGGCAAACAATACGTGGGTGAAACTCATAGGGCATTCAAGGTGCGCATTTTGGAACACCTTGGTTCCATTAGGAACAAACTTGATACACCTGTTGCCAGGCACATAAATGAGGAACATCAGGGAGATTCTTCCAATCTTGGGTTTATTGGTATAGCTCATGTACCCTGGGGACCACGCAAGGGCAACTGGGACATGAAGCTACGCCAATGCGAATGCCGATGGATACATGCATTGAAGACACTGGCACCACATGGCCTTAATGAAGGTTTTATTTTTTCCTCGTTTTTGTAAATGGGGTTAGAGGGATCCAGGTATATAGGATTTATTAACATCAGCTTAGTAGGAGCCGTTTTGACTTTTTAGGCGGCTTCGCCTAGAGTAGTCCAATCCTACATTAAACATACATATTAGGCTTTTGTGCCTTTTTGCCTTCATTTGCCCTTTGGCCTTCTCTGCCTTTTTGCCAAGTGTTTACCACACTGAGGCTAATCATATGTGCCTGAGCTGATGTACTTTATTGGTCTGTAGGATTATATCAATGCTGTTTCGGTACTTCTAAACTGACTTATTGCTACATGTTAGTTGTCAATGTGCGCATGCTTCCTATAGAGTCACTGTGGTTATCATCTGTATGTCCTTGTCCTATCCCGCCCCTTCCCACCCCATCCCTCCCCTCCTTCCCATTGTTTCCTTTACTGTTACGTCAGGGCTTATGTGTTCCCTATGATACGAGTATACGACTTTCTCGCATCCGTTGTCCACCCCTCCCCTTCAGGGAGGTGTATATAAGGTCTAACCATACCATGTTTGTTACTCCTCCCCCTTGAGAAAGCGCGCTGTGACGCGTGAAACGTACGTCGGGGTACGCGTGACGTCATTACGCTGACGTCCACGCGGCTTGTGGGAGTAGGCACGATCAGCTCTGGTTACTTCCTGGAACTTCAGCTGTCGACACGCTAGTGATCCTAATCAGGTTGTATATTACCTCACGGAGGGGTCTCTTACACTCCATTACTCACTGCAGCGTGCCATTTATTATTTAATTATTTTGGTACGCAACCACACACACATACTGTGTGGATTTATGCAGCGTTGCGTCAGCCTATCTTGAGGCTCTGGACATTGCTAGTTCCCTGCCTGCCTTCGTGCCTATACACATTTGGGGATTTTATTATGCATTGTGTACAGTATGCATTTTTATGGTGTCTCGTCGTTTTTAACATTATTGATTAAAAGTTTTTTATTTTCATTTGAGTGTGACCTTTGCGGCTTACCCTATTAAGGGATTAGGCTATTTAGTGGCCTCCTTATAGATGACATTGTTCCAATAATGTCACCTACCTAGAGTGCAATTACAGGGGGCTTTATGTAATCATCTGATTATCTGTGTGTTGTCACCTATCTTATTTGCCTACTTTAACTACATGCCTTATTTAAGGCAATTGGGACTATAATTTGCTTTCCTCTGGCTGATCTAACCAACAGAGACACTTCCGGGTATGAGCGGTGTTAGCCGTACGTCATCGCAGAACTATCGCAAGACTTTGCAAGTGAGGAGGAGAGGATTTACAGAACAAACGTCGGATTGCAAACGGCGTCTTCCTTGATCCTGCGGCAAATGGATCCTGCGGCAAATTGTTCCAGTATTCCTGTTAAAGATTAGGATTTTTAATCCCAAAATGCCTGAAAAGCCTGTTTTTATCTGACACTTCATAAGTAGAATCAGTGCTTGCAGTGTGTAAAAACTAAATATTGGTTATCTTTCTCATTTTTAGATCATACCCGGTCCCAGATCCTATTCATTGGACATTTTCATAGTACATTATCCACAAATCACGCGTTGTGTACATCAGAATACCGATGTCATGACGCGGGATGTCTTCCAACTTTTCCACCTTAAGAAGCGAATGGAATTTTAGAGTTCTGTTTTTTAAACACCTTAAATTGACACAGTTGCACAGTGGCACAGTACTGTACACATTGCAATCCATTAATTTCATTGCACCCAAAGAAACAGAATCCATGCAATTCAACAAATCAATCGCAATAAGCGCGGGTGCCTGGAGTGATTGGCCGCGTTCATGCTGCATGGGGTACAGAAGAGCACACGAAATCGGCACGTGATTTGTTTGAATACATGCCGCTGCAGTGTTCGACAAACCCGGTCGCCAGGGGCAACTCGAAATTGACCCTTCGAGATTGGCTCAAGCAGCTCACGTGCTGCTGTTTAATTTCCCCCGCTCGTGCTGAAGGAGGGGGGGGGGGGAAAGCCGGAGGCGCGTACATGTGCTGCAGGAGATTACCCCGCCTCCGGCTCCCTGTGCAGCGCTTTCCCTCCTCCCCCGCCTCTCTGACCAGCCCATTTCCTCCTCCCACGCCTCTCTGACCAGCCTTTTCCCTTCTTCCCTGCCTCTCTGAGCAGCTCCCTCCCCTGCCGCGCCCATCAGGCAGCCAGAGCGTGCCTCTGCTCGTGCATCCCTCCCAGGAGCTCCCCCTTGATTGGCTCAGTACCAATCTCATGTGCGACATCCCTTGTGTGTGTGTGTGTGTGTGTGTGTCTGTGTGTCTGTGTGTGTGTGTGTCAGTGAGTGTGTCTGTGAGTGTGTCAGGAATCAGCGTCCTCTGCGCTCCCCACACAGAGCACTCTCTCCCCTCAGGGAGTCCCTGGACACACAAAACAATCCTGCCTTACCGACCTCTGCGGCTCCTCGCCCCTGCCGCCGTCGCGGGATCACTCCCCTCGGCAATTCCTCTGCTCAGCGCCGGGAGCGCCGGGCGCGCCGGGCGCGCCTGGCGCACCCACGCCCTCCCACACGCACACCTACACCATCCACTGGCTCGGTCCACACACGTACACGCGTTACGGAGCGCGCTCATTCTGCACACTCTTCTTCCCATCCCCCGGACCTCAAGCTCCGCCCCCGCACACTACACGAGCATACTCAGGTTACCAACAAGACTCACCTGGCCTGTTATGCCTGCACCAATCTGCACTGTCTCCCTGTAGCTCTTCCTGTCCTGCCTCTGTTCCTAATTGGACCTTCCTGCTTTATCTAGCTCCTCTCTGCTCTCAATCTTTGCTCGACATAGTCTCTGTATGGAAGTACTTCTGGATTCTCTCAGTGTTTTCACAGGTTCTGATGTGGCTTGTACGACTACCCCCTCTGGCTCTCGATCTCTGCACTTCTTGGACAACGCTCACTCTGGTAACCCCTTGAACACGGCTTGGACTACGACCTATCTCCGCTCTCCACTCCCTGACCTCGGCAAGGCATTCTTCACTCTATCTCTACAACCGGTACCGGCAAGTATTGTCTACCTTACTACACCTGGCCTGGCAACACTTTATACCACACTCCGGACACGCTCCCTTTGCTGTGGGTGCGTGTATTACCACTTTCCCCTTCAGCTCAGGGGATGGGTCTGGTCTGCGGGCAGCACCGGCATAACAGAGTGTGTCTGTGTCTGTGAGTGTGTCTGTGAGTGTGTCTGTGAGTGTGTGTGTCTGTGAGTGTGTGTGTCTTTGAGTGTGTGTGTGTGTGTTTCTGAGTGTGTGTGTGTGTGTGTGTGTGTGTCTGTGTGTCTGTGAGTGTGTCTGTGTGAGTGTGTGTGAGTCTTTGTGTGTATGTGTGAATGAGTGTGTGTGTGTGTGAGTGTGTGCATGAGTGTGTGAGTGTGTGTGTGTGAGTGAGTGTACATGTTAGTGAGTGTGTGAGTGAGGTGTGAATGAGTGTATGTGTTTGTGCGAGTGTGTGTGTATGAGTGAATACAATGAATACACCCACCCAGTCAAAGTGTCAAGTCACCCATCCACCTAAGTGTCAAGTTACCCATCCACCCAAGTGTCAAATCACCCACCCACACAGTCAAGTCATGGTCAAGTCACCCACCCAAGTGTCATGTCACCCACCCACCCAAGTGTCAAGTCACCCACCCACCCAAGTGTCAAGTCACCCATCCACCCAGTCAAGTCAAGTCACCCACCCAGTCAAGACACACACCCAGTCAAGTCAAGTGTCAAGTCACCCACCCAGTCAAGGCACCCACCCAGTCAAGTCACCCTCCAACCCAAGTCACCCTGTCACCAACCCAGTCAGATCACCTAGTCACCCACCCAGTCACCCTCTCTCTCTGTCTCTGCCCCTTTCTCTGTCTCTGTCCCTCTATATGTCTCTGCCCGCCTCTGTCTGTCTCTGTCTGCCTCTGTCTCTGTCTGCCTCTGTCTATCTGCCTCTGCCTCTCTCTCTGCCTCTCTCTCTGCCTCTCTCACCACCTCTCTCTCACCACCCCTCTCTCTGTCACCACCACAATCTCTCTCTCTCTTTCTCTTTCTGTCACCCCCAAACACTCTCTCTCTTTATCTCTCTGTCACCCCCATACACTCTCTCTCTCTCTGTCACCCACACTCTCTCACACTCCTATCTGAATATCTTATTTACCCTGTATATCTTAACTGACCTTTACCTACACCGAAATAACCTATACTGCTTTCTTCCAGATATGACTCTCGAGCTTCACACCGGAGACATCGGAATCCCCCCTAACCCAGAAGACAGGTAGGGAACACCTCCCCTCCAACATATAACATTGCGGGAATGAGGGTACCTGGACATCGAGGGACTGCGGATCAGGTAAGATCCCAGGTGGGATTGCTGCTTTAGATATTGTGAAGCGGGGGCATCCATTTACTGGTTAAAGGGTGCAGGAAACTAGTCATTCACATCTGGCTTTTTTTTTCTAAATCCGACATTTACACACACACACACACACACACACACACACACACACACACACACACACACACACACACACACACACACACACACACACACACACACACACACACACACACACACACACACACACACACACACACACATAACAAGGACTAATTGTAGTATAATGTAATACAATAAATAAACTTATGTCAAAAACGAATGTTGTTCTTACTAGGAATTTATTCAATTTTATTTTTTTTAAAAGCGGGACTAAGGAGCGGGGCGGGGCAGGACTAGGGCGGTTGGGGGAGGGACTAGGTGGTGAGTAGATTTTTTTTGTTTGGCGAGTAGATTTTTGGGTGATTTGTCGACCACTGTATATATATATATATATATATATATATATATATATATATATATATATATATATATATATATATATATATATATATATATTTATCCCATTGGCTGTAACACCATGTGATATGAGCCATGTGATTTTAAGGATATGACGTACCTCCCTTGGAGATGACGTCACATCTTTAAAAAAAGTAAAAAAAAGCCGTTCACATCATACAGCGTCCAATTGGAGCTGTACCATCTGACCCTAAAATGTGACATCACAGGCCCTATATAAGGCCTGTTCCGTCTCATTTTAGCCCAAGAAAACGAAGAGGCAACTTTCGATGCTGGATTTACCATGGGGTACATTAGATTACAAATAAAGAAGATAGAAGATTAAAGAAAAGAATAACAGAATAAGAAAAAGAAGATTTTTGTACCTGATGCTGATCTTCAAGGAGAATGGAGTCGGATTGCAGTGGATGACGTCTCCGGTCAAGAGTTTCCTGATACGCTGGGATTCGGAGGGTGAAGACTTCTAAAGGTAAGATAAATATTGAAATTTTTCACATATGTACAGTATGGCCAATCTTTTCACCAGCAGCATGCTCCTTTCACGGAGAAGCGCAGTGAAATATATATATAACAATGAAAAGAAAAAGAAAAGCGTCCCAACTCGGCACTCAAGTATACTCAGAACAAATATCAAAGAAAATTATGATTTATTTAACAGCACAAATAATCAAACATAAAATACAAACAATATTAAAACAAACCCTGACATCCTCCTGTGATAGAATATGTATCAGACAGGGGAAATCCCCTATGAATATACTAATGGACCCCTAATACCCAAGGCAAGGGAAAAAAAGCCTATAAGCACAAAATATATGTAGAACAAGGGGTTAACAATAACCCCTTGAACCTACAAGGCCGGCCTCACCCCTAGTAAATATAAAACCACACAGCAAGCATAGATAACACATGCACCAAATTGCCTAATACATGATGATGTCAAATACATATATTATATACATACACCGTAAATGCAGTTGGTATAATCAAGGCAAACCAGGCATAGTACCAAAAAGAGACTGTTAGTATGGGATCAACAATGGTTAACAGTTCACATCAGTTACCATAGTCCATGAGACCATCCATGCCACACTGTGATAGTAAAATGTCCAAAGGGTAAAGATCTTCCAATTGAGGGGTCCATCCGCAGGGGAGTCAGGGAAAAACAAATGCCCCTATATATATTTGTTTAAGATAAATATTGAATGTATGTAATTGTCTTTTTTCAGTGTATTTATTTTTATGTTTTTCATTGGCCATTGACTGCTAATGTATTAATCTGTGCCCCTTTATGGTACAGATAAATACAGTGACTGGCAATGCATTTTTTGGCAAATGCTTGTTTACAATTGATTGTTTTTTTTTTCTATTTGTATTTATTTTCTCACTAAATTGTTTGGTATTTTAATGGCTTGATTTCATTACATTTTAGAATTAGTTAGCGGTTTTATTTCTTGAATAGTTTTGTTGGTTAGGTATGTATTTAATTGTATTCTAGTCTCTTGGTATAACATCATTTTTATTCTTTTGCGGTTTTGGTGTTAGAATAATTTTATTGATGTGTAGTTGAGGCTTTTTAGTTCTTTTATTGTTGTGGTGTATAGGTGCTTGTGTATTTCTTTAATTGTTGTGCTTGATGATTTTTTTTAAAGTTTGTCCATTGACTGCTATAGTGGCTTATCATGGCCATATTATATGGGTATGATGTACCACTGCCAATCAATGGATAAAGGGTGGGAATAGTGGCCCCGGGGTGGGTGGTTAGGCCTCCCGGGTGGGTAGCGGGTGGTGGTGGGTTAACCCCTTAATTACTATAGCGGTTATTAACCGATAAGGTGATTAAGTGGTTAGGGGCCATTAGATTGTATTTTTTCTTGTACTCTTGCTGCCAACGGAGGACATGGAACTGAAGCATGGTTAGGAGGACACCTTTATCATGACAGGTGTAAGTAGAAGTTTTATTTACTTTATTTATGCTGGCTGGCTAATTTTTTATTTTGAATGGGCAAATGAGCTATTATCCATACCTGGATAATAGTAATTTTGTCCATTACTGTACTGTACTGTATGTATTGGGGGGGGGGGGGGGGTTGTTGGGGGTGAAGGAGGTGGGCAACAGTGTTGTTGTGTTTATTTTTGTTTTTTGGGGGTAGAGGGATTGGGTGAAAGGGGTAGTAGCCTCAAGGGTGGGTGTTTAGGCGTTCCGGTGGGTAGTGGAACTGGTTAACCCCTTCATTACCATAGTGGTTACCACCGCTATGGTAGTGAAGGGGATAACTACTCCCGCAACCTTCCCCGCGGGCCTAACCACTCACCCTTGGGCTACTGCTCCCTTCATTCACTGCCTCTGCCACCAATAAACAGGTTACTGCAGTTGAACCCCTTCATTTCCATAGCGGCTAGCCGCTAAGGTAATAAAGCTTTTTTAATAACAACTTTATTACTAGTGTACATGAGCAGGGGGTCTTCGGAGCAGAACCACATTGATTTCAGGTCCAGGAACCCCGTTATGGGGTATCGGTATCTTCTATACATTTAAATGTCTTGTGTCATGTGACCGGGACATTTAAATGCATAGGAGATACTGCCACCACATATCTGGGCCTGTATCTCGGGAAGCAAGGGTCCATGGATCTGAAATAATTGTGTTTCTGCTCCGAAGACCCCCTGCTCATGTATACTAGTAATAACATTTGTATTAAAACCCTGTGATCGCTGGCGAGATATGCGCAGGGAGAGGTGGCTCTCTCTGTGCAGCGCTCTATGCTGGCCTGCCCATATCACTGCAGATACACGGACGAGACCTTTTCAGAGATGCGAATATCATATCGCTGCTCCTCGCCAGTTTTGGTTATTTAGCTATTGCAGGTCTTTAGAGACTTTCTGAATACCGTGATAACTACACTGACAAAACTGGCGGTGTAGCAGGCCCAGCGAGACTTTTATGAAGGCTACTAGCATAGGCCCTTATATATAGAACTGTTTCTTTCATTGCGCCTGATTATATATATATATATATATATATATATTTATATTTATATATATATAAATAACACATGTCCCCCCCCTCTGGGAGATTTCATTGCTACACAGTGTGTTGTGGTGCATACCTGCTGGCTCACAGTATATCTGAGCTTCCCCCGTTGTTGTAGGGGATGTCAGAACAGGCTTCTGAGGTTGTAACTGATTCGTACTCACAGTGACAGTGCCTCCATCTCTTGCAGGCCCCAGGGATGTGGGGACAATCCCTACAGGAGAACTTCTTGCCATCTCTCTGATAGATTGCAGTCTCAGGCAGGAAGGTATATGTGAATAGGAGCCCACTTTATTCTTACACACTGCAGATTGTCAACATACACAGCTCACACAGTGGTTACAGCAGTTCTTGGGGCTTCACCCTCAGGATGTACCCTGGACCTCCACTGCAGGTACAGGGCCCCCACAGCAGTCTTTGCTCTTCGCTGACTCCCTATTAGAGCCAGGGGTATAGTCTCAATCCTAACTCCCCAAAGGGAGAAGGCAGTAAGTGCACAGCCAATCAGCACTTCTGGGTGAGAACCTGTCTGTCTTTCTCAAGGGTAGAGACAACTGACTAACTTTGGTAGTGCAGCCTCTTGAGAACAAGAAAAGCAGGAGCCAGGTCTGAGTTCCTGATTGGGCACACATAGGCCTAGTCGCACCGCCTCCCCTGTTACTCACTGAAGCTGCTGGGGGTGAGTAAAACCCAGGATTAGTCCTGGCAGACCTGCTCTTACCAGGGCTTACTGCCAGGAGAAGGGCAGACTGGTAGCCAGAAACCAGTCCTGGATATATATATATATATATATATATATATATATATATATATATATATATATATATATATATATATATATACAGTGGTTGACAAATCACCAAAAAATCTACTCGCCACACAAAAAAATTCTATATCGCCACGATGTTAAATCCATTTGCCCGGGGCGAGCAAATGTATAGGTTTGTCGAACACTGTATATATATACATGATTGGTTCTATTATTACTGCTGCGGCCGAGTTTATTCGAGCATTTGCCCGTTCTCGGCCGCAGCAGTAACCTGGCGCGCGCCAGAGGGTGCCGGGCGCACGCCGAAGACACGGAGGAGCGCCCTCCGATCGGGGCTTTCTCCTCCCCGCTGCCGAATCTGCCGGGTCCCCCGGAACCCCCTGCCGCCGTCCCCCACATCGCGGGACACCAGGGCTCCCTCGATGACGCGCGGCACGCCGATGACGCACTCAAATAAAATGTGCCGCCTGTGTGTATATATATATATATATATATATATAGAACCAATCATGTCCCAGCAAAATCCAATCCAAAAAATGTTCTGGAAAAAAAATACCAGGGACAGTGACCACCCTTGATGTACATATGTTCAACATGCTTTAAATCTACTCTGTGTTACATGGATTTAATACTGAGGAATACTGGCACCGTCCATAGTTTGATAGAGCTACAGGTGCTCTGTATCACTAATCCTTTATTTGAAACTTAGAGTGCAAACTGATTTTTTTTATTACACTTTTACAATCCTTCTTGCCTTTTTGTTTACATATTTACAGTAGCAATTAACATTAACTTTTTAATAAATGTCTCTATTTTGAAACAAATCAGTATACTATGCATAGGATATGTGGAAGTTATTAAAGTTTGTTTATATTTACCAGTAGATATCAAATTAATTTTGAATGCTACCTATAAAGCAAAAGACAATTTGTGTCTCTATTTTTACTACATTCAGTGAAAAAAGCTAACATAATACATACATTTTGAGGAGATGAGCATAAACAGTATCCTTTACATTCCTTTTTTCGATCTTAAACCATACAACAGTCATACACATTCCAGTTCTAGATTAGTACCAATAAATCAAGAATGCACTAGATGGTGCTATTGTGACATTGGTAAAATAAAATGTTATCTATGAAAGATGCAAATGTGAGTCCATGGTTTAAAAAAACATGTATTAATTCTTTGAAAACCTCTTTTCTGATCAAGTAAAAATAGAGGTCTGCCATCTGTTAGAAATCAGCAAAGAATACAGTATCTGACAGTTCATTGAGGAAATAAACATTAAACTACTCATTAATGTTTGTCCATAGTTGAATTTTCCAAACCATTATTCAAATGGTTCCCTTTTTATACAATGATAGGATGATGAATTGTATGACTGATGCTATGTGTAATTATGCAGTGATAGGATGATAAATTGTATGACTGATGTCATGTGTTTCAAATTGACTTTGTAGAGATGTCTCATAGCTTGTATGAAATAAAATACAATATTATATTGAATTACTCTCACATACATAGGTACATGAAACTCCATTAGTTCTATATGATATTCACATTATTTGTTGACCAAAGAGACGGATGCATATCATATCAGCATACTAAGTGGGTTCAACATTGATTACATCGATAGTAAAATTTGAACAGTTTATGACCAGGTTTTAATTATGTTTTTCAGGCACAGTTTATTAATGATTTAAGGCTCAACGGAATTGATTAGAATCTCATAATTTAGTTCTTTGGAGGCTAATTTCATTATATAATTGTGAGAGCTGATAAAACATTTTTTAAATAATTATTTCACTACCTTAATGGTTTTGATTTATAAAATAAGTTCAGAATCTAGACTGAGGTGTGCAAGACTGTCAGAGTCCAGTTCACAAGAATATTTGCTAAATTTGAAAGACTTTTTTTCTGTTACAATTGTGGGCTCTTGCTATAAACTGACCTTCCTAGGCCTTTACTATTTTAGTAGAACAATTATGACTTACAGTGTAGAATATTTCCATATGTAGCCATGCTGTAAAATGGACTACAGTCATCTCTCCTGCTGACAGTAAGGCCTGGTAAGTTATGGGCATGCCAGCAGTAATTATGGAGGTTTGCCCTCACACCCTGGTGAGGTGCCCTGTGTATGGATGGGAGTGGTCACATACTCTGCATCCATAATTAGTGATGTCAGAGTTGTGCCTGCCCCCAGAGGATACCTAAGGCACAGCACTGCCTAAAGTTAGGAGTTCAATAGAGTTACTTGTAGATGTTGAAGCAAGGAACAAGTCTGAGTACAGACTTGGGAGGAGGCGGCTCACTAGACTGTGACCAGGGACCTGGCACAGGGAATATCTCTCTAAAGGGAGATAGGGAATGCACCAGATTGGGAAGAGATACCTTTCAAAGGGAAGTGCGGTGAGCAGCTGAGCACAACCGCTGTGAGGGGCAGCTGGCAACCTCACCTCAATAAAGATGATCTTGTTCAATCATACCCTCATGTGTAAGTGTGGAGTGATTACACAGAGGAGTGCACCACAGAGGAGTTCCTCACCAGGACCATCCACAAGCGGATGCTGGGATCCTGATGAGGTGGAGGCGCTGCACTGGATCTAGGTAGGACTCAAGTACACTACCTCAGCTGCCTGTCTGGGTTGGCAATCCCCACACAACATCATGCGGGAGACTCAGGAGTCCTGTTGCCAACAGGTGTACCACCAGACACTACACTGTAATGGGGACTGGTTAGACCACAGGGGCCAATATGAGATTGGGTGGGTCAGGCTAGGCCAGAAAATCCGTTACACATATATGAGTGAAACATTAGACTTGACTGAACTTAGTGGGGCCTATTCTAGTAGCTTTGATAACTTTGCTGCCATCACGAACAATGTGGCATGTTCCCGCCTCATGGTTTGTAATTTGTTTTATCACGGTATTCCGAAAGAATCTGAAACCATCTCAAACCCTGAGGCAGGAAAAGGCCAATACCACTCGGCGTAGCAGCAATGTGATCTCAGCTGTTTTCTAAGTTCTCCCCCTGCGATCTTCACGCAATCTGAGCTGCACTGAGAGAGCTGCCTCTCCCTGCACAGCTCTCACAGGCGATCTCAGTGTTTTAATTTACATTTTAATACTAGTGTGTGGGAGCAGGGGGTCTCCGGGCTGAGCCGCATTCATTTCAGGTCCGGCGACTCCCAGCTTCCCGAGATACAGGATGGGGTGCCAGTATTTCCCATGCGTTTAAATGTCCCAGTCACGTGACATGGGAGATTTAAACATTGCATGTTGATACCGGCACCCTATGCCAGGGCCTGTAACTCAGGATGCAGTGGCCCCGAGGCTGAAATCAATTCAGTTCAGCTCAGGAGACCCCCTGCTCCCACACACTAGTATTACAATTTAAATAAAAACAGCTTCATTACCTTAGTGTCTAGCCGCGAAGGCAATGAAAGGGTTAAACCTGAATTCCCTTGTTTATTGGGGGCACTGGGGGTAGTTGAAGGGGGCGGTTGCCCCAGGGTGGGTGGTTAGGCCTGCCGGGTAGGTTGCGGGATAAGTTAACCCCTTCACTACCATAGCAGTGATAACCACTATGGTAATGATGGGGTTAACCACTCCCGCTACCCACCTGAGACACCTAACCACCCACCCTTGGGGCAACTACCCCCTTCACCCAATCCCTCTACCCCCAAGAAACTTTAAAAAACACAATAACCCTACTACCCACCTCTTCTACCCCCATCAACCCTCCTCAAACATACAGTACAATAATGGGCAATATTACTGTTATCCAGATCTGGATAATACAGTAGCTCATTTGTCCATTCAAAATAAAACATTATCCAGCCAGCATAAAGTAAATACAACTTCAACTTACCCCTACCAGGATGAAGGCCGTCATCATCACCTTCCTCCGTGGGCAGCAACAGTACAATAAAATACAAACTAATGGCCCCTAATCACCTTAGCGATTAGTAACCACTATAGTAATTCAGGGGTCAACCCCAGCTCCCCTGCTACCCACCCAGGTGGTCTAGCCACCCACCCAGGGCAACTACAACCACCCTACACACATTGATTGACACAGTGGTACATCATGCCCTATGGATTTAAATGGATTACAAAAGGACAGATGAAGATACAGATGAAGACAGAAGAAAGAATAAATATAAGATGAAGATAAAGAAGAAGATGGATTTACCGGCTGTTGAGCATCTTTGCGTCAAGTGTCAAGAGGTTCCAGCTTTGCTGATGGACTTGGAATCGAATGGTGAAGACATCAAAAGTAAGAAAAACATTGATTGTATATTTTTCAATGCATATTTTCTATTTGTTTTTTAATTGTGTTTTTTGGATTCTAGTTTTTTTATTGTGTTTTCTTTATTCTTGTTTTTTTTTATTCTGTTTTTCTATTTCTTTATGCTTGTTTTAAATAATTGTGTTTTTTTATGCTTGTTTTTTATAATTGTGTTTTTTATGCTTGTTTTTTTTTTAAGGTTGCCCATTGACTGCCAATGTGTTTATCTATGCCCTTTTCAGGCTATAAATAAATACAGTGACAAACAATGCTTTTTTGGCAAATGCCTGTTATGTTTTGTATTTTTTTCTTGTTTTTACTTATGTATTTGTAGGGCTTCTTTTTATTTAATTTTTGTGTTTTTTAGGTGCTTGGTTATATTTTATTGTTGTGTTGTTTAGGTGCAGTTTTTTTAATGTTTGTCTTGTTTAGGTGCTGTTTTTTTAAAGTTTTTGTTGTTTTGGTGTTGTTTTTTTTAATTGTTGAGTCTTTTTGGTGCTGTTTTTTTTTTGGTTGTTCATTGACTGCCATAGGGGCTAATCATATTCACATTATATGGGCATGATGTACCACTGTGTCAATCAATGGGTAGAGGGTGTAGTTGCCCCTTAATTACAGTACTATAACGGTTTCTAACCGCTAAGGTGTTTAAGGGTTAGTGGCCATTAGTTACATTTTTTATTGTACTGTTGCTGCCCATGGAGGACAAGGATGAGGAGGATTGTGATGAGAATGACCTTTATCCTGGCAGCGTAAGTAGAACTTTTAATTACTTTATGCTGGCTGGAAAATGTTTTAATTTAAATGGGCAAATTAGCTATTTGTGAGGATTCGCCATCCTGGCGTGCAAAGACCATCTCCTCACTTCTCGGGTCCTTCTGCAGCAGACACTCAAGTTGCGCAATCTCCTGGTCCTGTGACACGCGCGGATCCTGCGCTACCTGTTCATGCTGCCACGGACCCTGATCCCGTCTCTCACCCTGTCACACGTCGTGGATGCTCCTCCAGCCTCCCTGCTGATGCGCGAGTCAGGCCGCGCCCCTCGACCTCCGTGACGCGCGTGGGTCGGTGCGCGAAGTGGAGGGGGGGCGGGTCCCACCTCCTCTGCTCCCAGGAATCGGCGTGGCAATGACGCGCTACTCAGATTCCACCCCCTGGCCTCCGTGACGCATGCAGGGTGACGCGCAAGCACTACTACACTCAACCCTGTGTGCACCAGCAGCCAATACACTTCCACTTCCTGGTTTCGCCCTGGCTGGCTATTGGAGGCTCCTCCTATATATACTCTCAGTCTACAGTCAATCATTGTTGAGCATAGTCGTTGTGACGCCGTGCCTTGCCACTTCTAGTTCCTGTACCTTGCCTTGCCTTACCTTGCTTGCTGTTTAACCTCTCGTTGCCTGACCCTGCTAGTCACTCTCCCTCTCTGTCACTCTCCCTCTCTGTCACTCTCCTTCTCTGTCACTCTCCTTCTCTCTCTCTCCTTCTCTCTCTCTCTCTCTCTTCTCTCTCTCTCTCTCCTTCTCTCTCTCTCCCTCTCTAAATTAACATATAGTGTTAAGGGAATAAATGATAGTGATACACTCCTCAGTGATGCTTCTAGGATACGGTCTGTAAAACTGTGTGAACAAAGGGAATCTATAAGAATATATATATATAACATCCTGATGTACAAAATCCGCAGCACTCACCAATTCAAACGCAAAAACAATTTAATGTAGAAACACAAGCATCAGGGGTAACAGCAGGGAAAAAGAAGCGTGTCAGACCTCCCAGTCCTTTCTCAAGCTCCCTCCTCCCTCGGGAGGTCCGACACATCGCTTCTTTTTCCCTGCTGTTACCCCTGATGCTAGTGTTTCTACATTAAATTGTTTTTGCATTTGAATTGGTGAGTGCTGCGGATTTTGTACATCAGGATTTTGTCTATTTTTGCTGCTGGATGGTGATCCTGGTTGCACTGCTTGAACCACAACTGACCAGATAAGTTGCTTTCCTTATACTTTTCACTATTGAGTGCCCTGAATATGGGGTTTACTTACAGAGTTAAATAATACACTGTCCCTTTAAGTCAAAACAAATCATAAAATAAACGCCTACTCCTCTTAGGAGACTAACTATACATGCAGCTTCAGCTACATATATGTGTGTGTGTGTATATATACATATATACAGTGGTCGACAAATCACCCCAAAATCTACTCGCCAAACAAAAATCTACTCGCCACCTAGTCCTAGTAATAACAACATTAGTTTTTGACATTAGTTTATTTATTGTATTACATTACTGCTGCGGCCGAGTTTATTCGAGCATTTGCCCGTTCTCGGCCGCAGCAGTTACCTGGCGCGCGCCGGAGGGTGCCGGGCGCGCGCCGAAGCAGCGGAGGAGAGGCCCGCCGATCGCGGCTTCCCCCTCTCCTCTCCGGGTCCGCCGGGTCCCCCGGAACCCCCTGCCGCCGTCCCCCACATCGCGGGACACCAGGGCTCCCTCGGGGAGCCCTGGACGCGCGTGCAAGGGGCGCAGGCTCCCGATGACGCGTGACCGCGCATCGGTGACGCGCGGCACGCCGAGGGGATGCCACTTGCAAGCCGGGAAATCTCCCGGCTTGCGGAACTGGCCACACTTCATTAAAGTGTGTCGCCAGTGTATACTACAGTTAGTCCTTGTTACGTGTATGTGTGAGTGTGTGTGTGTGTGTGTGTGTGTGTGTGTGTGTGTGTGTGTGTGTGTGTGTGTGTGTGTGTGTTTGTGTGTGTGTGTGTGTGTGTGTGTGTGTGTGTGTGTGTGTGTGAATCAGTAAAGTGGGGGACACCAAATGATTGTGTACCAAAGAAAATTCACTTAAATGCACACCTCTCTATTAGTAAAATGTAACCTTTATTATTTTATTTACTTAAAACATATATTACCGAGTGTTCATGTAATTGTAATAAAAAGATATTAAACAAAATTAGACAGAGCAGTGACAATCCCTATTGTATATATTACCACTCATATACATAATTAGCAATGAGATGGTGGGGATAGAGACTGCAGATCAGCAAGGTGGATATAACCACCAATGTCAGCAGTTGAACACAGTCAATGGGGGAGAGCCAAATGGATCAAATATCAACTCCCAAGATTCATACTATGAACACATGCTAATGTGTAGTCCAGTATTCACCAGAGGCAATGCTGAGGTATCATTCAGTTAATGAAATAATTATTGCATTGGCCACACCTCGCTGTGTGTAGATGGTAGGTATGTTAATACATATATATATTCTCCTAATAGAATACCACAGCATATAATGCAGCAGAGATCCACAACAATGGACCCCAACTGCTGTGGGTATAGAGCACTGTGATGAATGAAACGTATAACATAGATGTAACATAGATTGGACTGAATGCAACACCACAGAGATAGCAGGATTAAATACTGGGCAATAATGCCTATTCTTGAAGAGATGTATACCCCCTCACTAGTAATACATATCTAAACTGTGTAGCTGATAGCACTGATCACACACAAAAACTAAAACAGCTCCATAACGGAGACTGATGACATCATCAAGTGCCCGACGCACATTTCCCTCCAGCTACGGAGCTTCTTCAGGGACAATTTTGCACTAAGCAGGGAGCGAAGCATATTTATGGCCGACCGACACCATGGAAACACAGTGCATAGGTCCCATAGCGCATGTGTCAGTCTCGTAATGAACGTCTACACATGCGCACTTCTGTGCATGTAAATGTTAAATGTAATTAAAGTATTCAATTGGATATCCCTCCTGTTTCCCATCATGGCTTAAGTATTACCTTAAAACGGATGCAGCATCTGCCATGTCCGTTCCTATATGATCGCGGTGTCCTATCCCAAGATTTAAGGCACCACTGCACATGCGTGACCAGATAGAGTCAAACACTGCCGCAAGCCATTGTGTGGGGAAATAGAAATGAGGGGGGAAATAGAAATTAGCCCTCTCATTGCGACTGCACGACTCCACAGAGTAATTACGCATGCGTGAGGAGATAGAACTTAACCGATGTCGTCAGTGATCTATTAGTGACCACTGCGCATGCGTGGAATGACAGAATATGACCGATGTCTTTAGTCAGCCATTATTAACCAAAAATACAAAAATAGACATAAACCTGGCGCATGTGTAAATACAGTGAAGTGATATTAAAGTCCAAAAGATTAAATACAGACTTTTAGTCCCATTCCTGAGTGGTCAGCTGATGATGGATGGTATCAAATACACTGTTCACAAAGCAAAGAGTATACAGTCCTCCTCACGTTATATGTTCAACCTGCAGATGTATGACATAAAGCAAAGAAACAGGACATTGCGCAGTATGTTTAGTTGCCAATTTAGCCCTTATAATCAAAGCTCAATGAGATGCCTACTTACTAGAAGTAGATTGGATACATGCAGGGGAGAGAATCTGTACTTGGAGCCTTCTGGGTCCCGGTCGCCTCTGGTGTATCACGAACCCCTCGTGGTGTCCTCCGCTTCCGTTAACGTTATGATGGTTTCCCTTCCAGGAACGTAGTCTCCTGGGTCAGCTTCAGGACTCTTTCAGCCTCTTATTTCCTCCGGTAGGGATAAAAGAGGGCAAAGGATTGCGCAATAATAAAAAACTTTAATGACGCCTACCTAAAACATATAAAATACTCACAAAAGACGGTGAGTATAAAAACAAAGAAGTGCCCGACCCAGCACAACTCAAACGCCGCACTCAGTCTTTGAATGTCCTTCTCGGTGCCGCATGTACCTCGCGGGATTCCGGCGCGGTTTGGATGACGTCACCGTCTCCTCTTCGATGACTGGCAGCTAGAGTGTGTGGGGCAGTACCTCTTAGGCTCCTCCCTACGCATTTCTTGACGGGGAACGTCACTTCGTCAGGGGATTGTGGAGCCTCATCAATCCCGTGTGCAATATATAGCCCCAGTTTAACCCCTTGTGTACAGGAGCCACTTTGGACCACGAATGAAATGGTGATTAGACTTTCTGATAATTACCATCAGATGGGTAGAAGCTTAATCACCTATTAAGCGATTCCTTGACTCACTTAGGAATCATGGGATCACTGAATTGCATATAAAATTGTATAAAAACATGTCAATAATACAATTACATTGGATGAGAAAATAAATGAAAATTGATTAGTAACAGTACATCAAAGAAATGATGCTAAATCGAAATCGATGTTTAACCCTTTAGGGGAGAGGGTTTTAAGAGTATAGATCCAGAAGGTTTCTTGTTGTGAAACCCTCTGCAATCTACCCCCCCCTCTAATACCCACCTTGGGGCAATCTATGCCGATACATGTGAGCCCCTCTGGAGATTGATTATGGTGCAATTTAAAATGGTTAGAAACACTATGTGTTTCCAAACCATTTTTAATATTGTACACATGTTCGGCAAATCTTCGTTTCAGTGGTCTCCCCGTCCTGCCCACATATTGTAATTTACAGGGACATTCTAAAAGGTAAACACAGAAATCAGATTTGCAATTAATGAATGAACGGATTTCAAAACTTTTGCCGGTTACATTGGATTTAAATTCTTTACATTTTGTTCCATAACTACAACCAATGCACTTCTTACAGGGAAATAGCCTTTAAGTTCTTTTAACCACATAGTTTGTCCCACTCCTTGATGTTTCCTAAGGCAACTAGGGGCCAACTGGGATTTTAAATTTTGTGCTTTTTTATACACAATTTGCGGTTTTTCAGGTAATATAGATTGTAAAATAGGATCTCTTTGTAGGATCCCCCAGTGTTTGTTAAACACTTTGGATATCTCCCTAGACATACCGTTAAATTGTGTAATGAAAGGGAGAAATACTTTATTTGTATCTGCAGCTGTTTTTTTAACCGGATGGATCAAGGAAGCCCTTTCTATAACGTTAGCTTGATCAATGGCATTTTTAACAACTTTCCCATTATATTTCCTATCTTTAAACTTATTGCCCATGTCCTCAATTTGTTCATTATATACTTCCACTTGTGAACAATTTCTTTTTACCCTAAGGGCTTGTCCTTTTGGGATATTTTTTAACCAATGGGGATGGTGGTGGCTAGATGCTAGGACGTAGGAGTTAGCATTCACCTCTTTGTAATAGGTTTTGGTATGTATCTCATTTTTAACAGTGTAGAGAGTGAGATCCAGGAAGTTTATAGATTTTGGACTAGTACTAAACGTAAATTGTATGTTATAGTCGTTTGTATTAAGATGTTGTTTGAAGGCCTCTAAATCTTCATTAGTGCCCCTGTGTGTGTGTGTGTGTGTGTGTGTGTGTGTGTGTGTGTGTGTGTGTGTGTGTGTGTGTGTGTGTGTGTGTGTGTGTGTGTGTGTGTGTGTGTGTGTGTGTGTGTGTGTGTATATATAGTTAAAATAATCAATATTGGTTTGGAGTCTCGGATTTGATCTGGCTGGCTTGTTCGGTTTCAGAAACTCTGAGGAAGTTGATTGTACTGTTTAGGTGAAATCCATTAGGTTTTTGTCCTCTGAGGATACCGTACGAACAAGCCAGATCCAATCTAGGACTTCACATTGAGGACATGGTTGCACGCACAGACGTGCATATAAATACACATGTGAGCAGGTGCTAAACAAGAACAGTGCTGGATCTAAGACTGGCTGTGTTTCCTGGACTTTCCGGAGTGGGTAGAGTGTACCTTTAATATACTCATGGTGTCTTTTGGACTGGGAGAGTGTGAGTTTATTCCCTTACCCTCCCTGTTCTTTTATCTTTAATACATTATGTTATGCTATGTTTTTCTTTGTTTACTTTGTGAGGAGAATTACAGCATGCAGTTACATTGTGAATCCATGCTTATCTCACATGTGTATTAGACCGTGAGAGCTGAAATTGTTGTTTGAACACTCTTATGCACCAATATTGATTATTTTCAGTTCACTCATTTGCGTTTTTTTTTAATAGATTCACTTTGTTCACACAATTCTACAGACCGTATCTTAGAAGAATCACTGAGGAGTTTCACTATCATTTATTACCTTAACACTATATGTTAATTTGTTAGTTTTGTTTCTGCTCTTATTATTGTTTCATATATAAACATATGTCTTACCGAAACCCATGGGTTGGAGCAAAAGAAAGAGTCAGCACATTGCAGGTTAGTAAATCAAAATCCAACGGTTTGGTACTGTACGTAGAGCAGGACCTTCATCTTAGTTATGTGAAGGCATGGAAAACTCAGACAGAATAAATACACACCAATCCGGAAGTGAAAACCCCAGCAGAAAACCTGCAAAACCCACCTTACACACAGATCAATCATTGTTGCTATGCAACAGCATGATAACAAAGCAGTGTAAGTAACTTACTAGCATGTTTCAAATCTGAAAATAAAACAGCTGTTACAAAAAATGCAAAGTGAAAGTGTGTCTGAAAACAGAACTTATGCTTAGTGCTTAGTAGAGAAAAACTGTAACAAATATCAAAAAATTGACATTTTTGACAAAAACGAGACATACTGTATTCTTGGTATTGACTAGAGTAAAAAAAGAGTTGCACTAGAGAAACAAAACAAAAAAATATTAAATATTAGCTGTTGCAGGGTACATGCAACTACACACGTGGGTTTACATATATACTCACCACCTTTGTGAATTTCCCACTTCTGGACGCCAAAACTGAAGGAAAACCGTATTCCTTCACCTATGCTTCAGAACCGAGAGGAACCTTTCCTTTGCCAGGTACACTGAAGCCTTGTGACTGGATACTACACCATCTGCACCGTTTGCAGCAGACTTCCCATCTAGCTTTCACGCCATGCAACTGTTATCTTCGATCTTTGATGAACTATCAGGCCTAGAAGACGAACGAAATGAAACGTAACGCATGCCAGGTTTCAAATCCTTTGTCTCAATTTATTACTCATAGGGTAATGACTTTTATACAGAAAAAAGAAGATTGGTTCTTGGATATTGGTTAGAGGCGTAACATAGGCGTAACATAGGCGTATCCTAGGTGTAACATAGGCGTATCCTAGGTGTGTCTTGGGCGTAGCTTTGATTAGAGGCGTGATGTAGGGGCAGGACATATTAGTGGCGTGACTTTTGGGACGTGTCTTTTACAATACAAGCAATTGTCTGAATACATAGCTTATTCATTGTCTGTTATCAAAAGAGACCTTGAGTCTTTAGCAACTATATTACACTATTTTGCTTCTTGCAGAGAACCATTCTATTATATTCTAACTAAACCATCAGGAAATTGACAACACAAAAGTATCTTAGCAATATCCTTAGCAGGAAGAAAAGAAATATAATTTAGCAGAAACTGAGTGCGTTAGGAATTATATTTCAGCAAAAGGCTGACTACAGAATCTTAACTAGTTATGACCAGACAAAATGGAAGCTTAACATGAGTGCAGATTCTGGCCTGACATATTGGTCCTAACAATTCCCTCCTTTTTGTTCTCTAAAAGAACAAATACCCTTACTAGGTACACTTCTCTATGACTATGGCCTTATGGGGACCAATAGTATCATAGACTCTGTTCATGGCCACATATGAATTATTAGTTGCATACATGGCGTGAGATGAAACTGAAGGTTTCCTTGAGACAAATGAAAGCATTGCACACTTAGCACAGTGAAAAATAACAAAAATTGCTGCGATTATACTAATCACTACAATAAAACCATAGAGAATTTTCATACCCAATTCTCCGATCCAACTAGTGAGTCCTGACATCCAATTTAAGCTAAGGCCTGAGGATTCTTTACGCATCCTTGCCTGAATTTCCTGTAACTTATCCATATCTTTATGAATAGCGCCAGACTCATCTTCAATATAGGCACAGCACTTCTGTCCTACAAGTTTACAAACACCTCCTTGTGAGGCTAGCAGATAATCAAGAGCCATTCTATTCTGTAATAATATTGTTCGGATCTGCTCTTGTTCATTAGTCAGACGGATAATAGCATCACTTGTCTGATTAAGAGCATCATCAATATTTACCATAACATCACTTAATTTAGAACAGAGATCCAGAACACCTAAACTAGGTATAAAAAACCCCAGCTGCAATGCAGGTTGGACTAATGGTCCTGGTCAGATTTTTTCGATTTCTCAGCTTCCCTTGGGGTAACGTGTCAGATACATAGAAAGTGGGAAGAATGAAACCCAGATAACAAAGGGCAGTGCGATTGCAGGGTACAATCTTAGTGGCCCACATGCCACACAACCAATAGAGATATATGTATATATATATATCATTAAATATTTCTATAGATTAGAAAATGGCTTACATCTCAATATGTCACATACTCTAAGGGTCAGCTATTTGTGAGAATTGGTGGGGGCTAATTTCTGCTAAGAGCGACTGCACAAACATTCTTCTTGCACACATCTTTCATACTGCATTTACTCAGAATGGCAAAACGGACCAAGACGGCTGCTATGGTCAAAATGGATGACTTGTGATCCTTTCCTTGTGGTTGACTCACGTCCCTTTGTGACCTCCCACCTTTCTCATATCCAGTCTTCTCAGTCCCCCCATATCCTTAAGAGACAGTCTATTTAAGGAACCGAACAGTTAACCATTTCATAGTCCTGATGGACCAAGATGTCCAAGTTGTGCATAACTTCATTCCTTTCTTTTCCGGCCATTATATCAGCCCAGTTGATTTCTTCTTCGATCTCTTCTTCTGGGGGACTGGCGACATCATCACCGCAGAGAGGCATAGCGTCGGTGGGGGTTGCAACGCACTTCTGGATCAGAGTTTTGCTGTACTTAATACATAGAGAGCAATGAGTAGGACAAACACACACATACAAAAACATTCGCTAGCTTCGCTCAAAGCAAATCAATCCAACCACCAAGTCCCCATGGTCCCTTAAATCCTGGATAAATGCACAACATTGCGCTTTAACTAGGGCGCATACATGCCCCTCCTTTTGAGGCTAAAATATAGTCTAGAGCTATTTTATTCTGCGGAGCCATTAATTTAAACTAAACCTATTCTTGGTTAAGTGAGTAAATGTCTGTGGTTGTATGATTTAGGATATCCCTGTAAACCTGTCATACAGTAACCCAACTCCTACAATTGGGAATACATTCCCTGAAACTTATTCTTCCCATAGACTACTTTTTAGCACTTGTGTATTGGGTGTCTCTCTTCTGTTTCTAACTCTACGTGTGAGCAATTAACATAACCGTGTGTTTGACTGATAAAACATTCTCCCACCGGGATATCATTCTTAAGGGAGATTCTATTAACCTATAAATCCAAACAAAATAAACAGAGTTAAACAAATAATACCTTATACTATTTTGTCATCCTTATGGGACGCCACTTACACAAACATAATGGAGCATACATTGTGACTGAAAAATAATAATAAAAACCTGTAAAAATAAAAAGTTCAAAGTTCGTGTGTTGAGGCCTGGACATTTTTGCCTATAACCTTTCTCCCTTGATGATTAGTGGTCAGAGAGTATTGTGTCCATCAAAACACTTATTTGCAGGTGCTATGTCTTTGTGTTTATTAGCTGTTTGTGCCTAGGCTGGCACTATTTTGACGTGCATGATGTGTATCCATGATGATAAGAAATTTTTACTGCAATGTTGGTGATGAGTAGTATTTAAATGGCCTTTTCCTCTGGGATGAAGAGCGTGCTTGCGTAGAAAATGCTTGACCATTAACCCGTCTTGCGTAGGTGCACTTTCAGCTTTTAACCTGTGCCTAGAAAGACTCAAAAATATATACAGTATTAGTTGCATGCAATACTTATTAATTGTTTTATTACCAATAACATGGTCCTTAATTCGTTACTTTGAACTACTGATGGTCATAACTCATCCCATAAGTGTCTCATAGGGAGAGAATTTATACCTAGAAATAAATTCTTGTATTAATATGGTTACTACTATTATCAGCATCCACAATATTAAACAGAGATATTCCCTATTAACGCTCCTAAAATTTTAAACTAAGAAACCAATATGGACTTGACTTTGCTACAATCCAAGTTCCTAAAACTTGGTACCTCAGCCTGTGCCAAACCAATTGCTTCCATAATCAACTCTATCCTGTCTGCAGGCCATATCCCTAAGACCTGGAAAACTGCTAGAGTTGTCCCAATCTTCAAAAATGGGGACAAAAACAATGTCTCAAACTACAAATCAATCTCTCTTCTCCCAATACACACTTACTCTCATTTATACCTAACTGCCATCTGCCATTTTCTCTGATGCAAATGGTGTCAACCTTGTAGTCATTTAATACTAACTAACCTTAAAACTCGCCCCACAAATCAAGCATCCCAACAGCCTGCACTCATGGCTATTGTCCCACACCCACAGTCACTCATGGCTTTCACCTCAAACACTCCACTGTAACTATTCTGCTAAAAATGTGAAATGCCTTGTATATAATATATACCCTGTTCACTTACTGTATGCAATTATATATCCCCTGTCCTTTAACTCTATTTCCAGGACATACCCAAAAACAAATAAATGGTTACAAAATTATAAATTTGGCAGATATGATATATCCCTCAACATAGGGACGGCTTGCTACCTGCTTTGCTGTGACATCTGCAAAGGTATTATTATTTTTTACCAGGGGCCTGTCAGCCCTGTTAGTATGGCAGCAACTTTTTATTACTGCAAGAGCCCTTGGAGTTAACATTGCTATAATAAATTCAATAACCTATGTATGTATCTCCCCTCTTTTGTTCATATATTATCTATATATGTGAACAAAAATACAAAAATACAAAAAAAAAAAAAAATTTATGAAAACAGGTTGCTTTGATATATAGCAAAATTAAACTGGTAAATAGATTTGTATGTGTTGTGACTATAAAAATATTTACTGCTTGTGTTAAAAGAAAAAGCCTGCAGTAGGTCTTTTAACAACTGTGGCATTTACAATATAAGAAAAATCCTGAAATCCTGAACAAAAGATTTCCTTTTAAAATAGACAAATAATTTTGAACTCTTTGCAAAGTGCTGAGCACACGGCCAGCATTAACTTTAAAAGACACTCTAACTTTAAAAAGAAAAAAATAATAATTTTCAAAACGCTTTTTTTTTTTTTCTGGGAAAACAGCCAGAAACCTCAAAGTACAGATAACGGGTTTCGCTGTCTAATTCATATTAATTGCTGGATTAATCCTCACGCAGGGGATTGTAACATTAGTTTAATGTTAAATATGAAGCTTTCCACGCTGTCCTAAAACTGCATTTTGTATGGTCTTTCAAAAATTAAATAACGGGAATATTTCAAATTACTTATAAACACCAAGTCTATGCCTACAAGAGCATGCAACATTCTTCCACTCATTCACCTGAATGCCTTCTGAAAGAAATCTCATATTCCTGCAAACTTCCATCAATACAATTGCTATCCCGTTTTAACTATGCCCTCTCTTAAACTAAACAAAATATCTTCAAACATGCAACAGTTATACCATGACTAAAAAAACAGCAAGCTTGACCCTACCTGTCTTGTATGGCTTCTACACGGCTTATTTAACGGAGACAATTCTTGCTAAAATAACTAATGACCTCCATGCTGCTAAAGACAGATATCATCACACTCCGCTCACACCACGGACACCCTCCTTTTGAAGCGCTATGTACATTAATGGCGTTATATACATATATAATACAATATATTAATTCAAACAGTGCTTGTGAGCTCTTACCAGCATTTTAAACAAAAACATCTTAATCCTGTAGAAATAAAATTGAAATGTGTTATCTTACTGCTTTACGGATAAGAAGACAGTTCTACATTACCTTGTTCTCATGAATAAACTGCTTAAGCACAGAGCTAGTTAATTTTAATGTGAATGCTTCGCATTCTTTAAACTGTAAGGGAGAGGCTGTGCCCCTCTTTTTATTAAGATAGAAATACCACAAACGAAAAGAAATGTGTCCGGTTTAAAAAGTATCCACCTGGCCAGGACGAATAAACCTTTCAAACTATAACCAGGGACAGAGCTGAATATACTCCCCTTCTGTTGTGAGGTATTTCTCTCTTATTCTGTGTACACCTTTTTAAAACCTTTTAAAATTTAGATTTCATCATGAGCAACTAATATTCATATTTTTTGTACACACATGTTAATCAGCATGACCACACAGTATCTTTCACACAAGAAATCATTCAGGAAAAAATTCATCAGGGTTACAAACAAACTCTTTTACATAAGGTAGCAGTGTTTTTTTTTTTTTTTTTTTTTACAGAGACTTTTACTCTGAGCCCCCACGGGCAAACCAGCACTTCCCTGCTTCTGACTGATAGTGGCACACTCTCTGCCAATGACCAAAACCACAGTTAAAACAGGCACCATTATTCTGAGCTATTCTCCCTGATTGATTTCTGGGACCAGCATAAGATCTCCGTCTATTCTGCCCTCTGCCTTGTAAATACATTGCCTTATTTTCATGCCGAGAACAACCTTCTGCATATTCGACAAACAGGTCACAATAATAATGACTAGCTGTCTGAGCAACAAATTCCTCAGGAGTCCGACCAGATTTACACTCGCATTTAAAAACTTGTACATTCCTAGGCTTCCGTCCAGAGTCATTCTTACTCATGTAAGCACCCATTAGTAGCTTAAAGAAAAACAGCTAAATTATGACAAATAATTGCAATATTTATACTTACACAATATACAATGGTCGTTCAGCTAGATCAGAGATAACAGTCCAGTCGTGCACAGAATTTACTGGACTCTTACCAAAAATTCTGTTTAAAAGGGCCTATCCCAATCCTTCAGTCACAATTTAGGTCTATTACATTCCCAGAGGGGGTGAAGCATCATATATAAAAATGTACATATATACTCACCACCTTTGTGAATTTACCACTTCTGGACGCCAAAACTGAAGGAAAACCGTATTCCTTCACCTATGCTTCAGAACCGAGAGGAACATTTCCTTTGCCAGGTACACTGAAGCCTTATGACTGGATACTACACCATCTGCACCGTTTGCAGCAGACTTCCCATCTAGCTTTCACGCCCTGCAACTGTTATCTTCGATCTTTGATGAACTATCAGGCCTGGAAGACGAACGAAATGAAACGTAACGCATGCCAGGTTTCAAATCCTTTGTCTCAATTTATTACTCATAGGGTAATGACTTTTATACAGAAAAAAGAAGATATTGGTTAGAGGCGTAACATAGGCGTAACATAGGCGTATCCTAGGTGTAACATAGGCGTATCCTAGGTGTGTCTTGGGCGTAGCTTTGATTAGAGGCGTGAGCTAGGGGCAGGACATATTAGTGGCGTGACTTTTGGGACGTGTCTTTTACAATACAAGCAATTGTCTGAATACATAGCTTATTCATTGTCTGTTATCAAAAGAGACCTTGAGTCTTTAGCAACTATATTACACTATTTTGCTTCTTGCAGAGAACCATTCTATTATATTCTAACTAAACCATCAGGAAATTGACAACACAAAAGTATCTTAGCAATATCCTTAGCAGGAAGAAAAGAAATATAATTTAGCAGAAACTGAGTGCGTTAGGAATTATATTTCAGCAAAAGGCTGACTACAGAATCTTAACTAGTTATGACCAGACAAAATGGAAGCTTAACATGAGTGCAGATTCTGGCCTGACATATTGGTCCTAACAATTCCCTCCTTTTTGTTCTCTAAAAGAACAAATACCCTTACTAGGTACACTTCTCTATGACTATGGCCTTATGGGGACCAATAGTATCATAGACTCTGTTCATGGCCACATATGAATTATTAGTTGCATACATGGCGTGAGATGAAACTGAAGGTTTCCTTGAGACAAATGAAAGCATTGCACACTTAGCACAGTGAAAAATAACAAAAATTGCTGCGATTATACTAATCACTACAATAAAACCATACAGAATTTTCATACCCAATTCTCCGATCCAACTAGTCAGTCCTGACATCCAATTTAAGCTAAGGCCTGAGGATTCTTTATGCATCCTTGCCTGAATTTCCTGTAACTTATCCATATCTTTATGAATAGCGCCAGACTCATCTTCAATATAGGCACAGCACTTCTGTCCTACAAGTTTACAAACACCTCCTTGTGAGGCTAGCAGATAATCAAGAGCCATTCTATTCTGTAATAATATTGTTCGGATCTGCTCTTGTTCATTAGTCAGACGGATAATAGCATCACTTGTCTGATTAAGAGCATCATCAATATTTACCATAACATCACTTAATTTAGAACAGAGATCCAGAACACCTAAACTAGGTATAAAAAACCCCAGCTGCAATGCAGGTTGGACTAATGGTCCTGGTCAGATTTTTTCGATTTCTCAGCTTCCCTTGGGGTAACGTGTCAGATACATAGAAAGTGGGAAGAATGAAACCCAGATAACAAAGGGCAGTGCGATTGCAGGGTACAATCTTAGTGGCCCACATGCCACACAACCAATAGAGATATATGTATATATATATATCATTAAATATTTCTATAGATTAGAAAATGGCTTACATCTCAATATGTCACATAATCTAAGGGTCAGCTATTTGTGAGAATTGGTGGGGGCTAATTTCTGCTAAGAGCGACTGCACAAACATTCTTCTTGCACACATCTTTCATACTGCATTTACTCAGAATGGCAAAACGGACCAAGACAGCTGCTATGGTCAAAATGGATGACTTGTGATCCTTTCCTTGTGGTTGACTCACGTCCCTTTGTGACCTCCCACCTTTCTCATATCCAGTCTTCTCAGTCCCCCCATATCCTTAAGAGACAGTCTATTTAAGGAACCGAACAGTTAACCATTTCATAGTCCTGATGGACCAAGATGTCCAAGTTGTGCATAACTTCATTCCTTTCTTTTCCGGCCATTATATCAGCCCAGTTGATTTCTTCTTCGATCTCTTCTTCTGGGGGACTGGCGACATCATCACCGCAGAGAGGCATAGCGTCGGTGGGGGTTGCAATGCACTTCTGGATCAGAGTTTTGCTGTACTTAATACATAGAGAGCAATGAGTAGGACAAACACACACATATAAAAACATTCGCTAGCTTCGCTCAAAGCAAATCAATCCAACCACCAAGTCCCCATGGTCCCTTAAATCCTGGATAAATACACTGGCGACACGTTTTATTGAAGTGCGGCCGGTTCCGCAAGCCGGGAGATTTCCCGGCTTGCTAGTGGCATCCCCTCGGCGTGCCGCGCGTCACCGATGCGCGGTCACGCGTCATCGGGTGCCTGCGCCCCCTGCACGCGCGTCCAGGGCTCCCCGAGGGAGCCTGGTGTCCCGCGATGTGGGGGACGGCGGCAGGGGGTTCCGGGGGACCCGGCGGACCCGGCAGCGGGAGGAAGAAAGCCCCGATCGGAGGGCGCTCCTCAGCTGCTTCGGCGCGCGCCCGGCACCCTCCGGCGCGCGCCAGGTTACTGCTGCGGCTGAGAACGGGCAAATGCTCGAATAAACTCGGCCGCAGCAGTACACAACATTGCGCTTTAACTAGGGCGCATACATGCCCCTCCTTTTGAGGCTAAAATATAGTCTAGAGTTATTTTATTCTGCGGAGCCATTAATTTAAACTAAACCTATTCTTGGTTAAGTGAGTAAATGTCTGTGGTTGTATGATTTTATCCCTGTAAACCTGTCATACAGTAACCCAACTCCTACAATTGGGAATACATTCCCTGAAACTTATTCTTCCCATAGACTACTTTTTAGCACTTGTGTATTGGGTGTCTCTCTTCTGTTTCTAACTCTACGTGTGAGCAATTAACATAACCGTGTGTTTGACTGATAAAACATTCTCCCACCGGGATATCATTCTTCAGGGAGATTCTATTAACCTATAAATCCAAACAAAATAAACAGAGTTAAACAAATAATACCTTATACTATTTTGTCATCCTTATGGGACGCCACTTACACAAACATAATGGAGCATACATTGTGACTGAAAAATAATAATAAAAACCTGTAAAAATAAAAAGTTCAAAGTTCGTGTGTTGAGGCCTGGACATTTTTGCCTATAACCTTTCTCCCTTGATGATTAGTGGTCAGAGAGTATTGTGTCCATCAAAACACTTATTTGCAGGTGCTATGTCTTTGTGTTTATTAGCTGTTTGTGCTTAGGCTGGCACTATTGTGACGTGCATGACGTGTATCCATGATGATAAGAAATTTTTACTGCAATGCTGGTGATGAGTAGTATTTAAATGGCCTTTTCCTCTGGGATGAAGAGCGTGCTTGCGTAGAAAATGCTTGACCATTAACCCGTCTTGCGTAGGTGCACTTTCAGCTTTTAACCTGTGCCTAGAAAGACTCAAAAATATATACAGTATTAGTTGCATGCAATACTTATTAATTGTTTTATTACCAATAACATGGTCCTTAATTCGTTACTTTGAACTACTGATGGTCATAACTCATCCCATAAGTGTCTCATAGGGAGAGAATTTACACCTAGAAATAAATTCTTGTATTAATATGGTTACTACTATTATCAGCATCCACAATATTAAACAGAGATATTCCCTATTAACGCTCCTCAAATTTTAAACTAAGCAACCAATATGGACTTGACTTTGCTACAATCCAAGTTCCTAAAACTTGGTACCTCAGCCTGTGCCAAACCAATTGCTTCCATAATCAACTCTATCCTGTCTGCAGGCCATATCCCTAAGACCTGGAAAACTGCTAGAGTTGTCCCAATCTTCAAAATAGGGACAAAAACACTGTCTCAAACTACAAATCAATCTCTCTTCTCCCAATACACACTTACTCTCATTTATACCTAACTGCCATCTGCCATTTTCTCTGATGCAAATGGTGTCAACCTTTTAGTCATTTAATACTAACTAACCTTAAAACTTGCCCCACAAATCAAGCATCCCAACAGCCTGCACTCATGGCTATTGTCCCACACCCACAGTCACTCATGGCTTTCACCTCAAACACTCCACTGTAACTATTCTGCTAAAAATGTGAAATGCCTTGTATATAATATATACCCTTTTCACTTACTGTATGCAATTATATATCCCCTGTCCTTTAACTCTATTTCCAGGACATACCCAAAAACAAATAAATGGTTACAAAATTATAAATTTGGCAGATATGATATATCCCTCAACATAGGGACGGCTTGCTACCTGCTTTGCTGTGACATCTGCAAAGGTATTATTATTTTTTACCAGGGGCCTGTCAGCCCTGTTAGTATGGCAGCAACTTTTTATTACTGCAAGAGCCCTTGGAGTTAACATTGCTATAATAAATTCAATAACCTATGTATGTATCTCCCCTCTTTTGTTCATATATTATCTATATATGTGAACAAAAATACAAAAAAACAAAAAAAAAAAAAAATTATGAAAACAGGTTGCTTTGATATATAGCAAAATTAAACTGGTAAATAGATTTGTATGTGTTGTGACTATAAAAATATTTACTGCTTGTGTTAAAAGAAAAAGCCTGCAGTAGGTCTTTTAACAACTGTGGCATTTACAATATAAGAAAAATCCTGAAATCCTGAACAAAAGATTTCCTTTTAAAATAGACAAATAATTTTGAACTCTTTGCAAAGTGCTGAGCACACGGCCAGCATTAACTTTAAAAGACACTCTAACTTTAAAAAGAAAAAAATAATAATTTTCAAAACGCTTTTTTTTTTTTTCTGGGAAAACAGCCAGAAACCTCAAAGTACAGATAACGGGTTTCGCTGTCTAATTCATATTAACTGCTGGATTAATCCTCACGCAGGGGATTGTAACATTAGTTTAATGTTAAATATGAAGCTTTCCACGCTGTCCTAAAACTGCATTTTGTATGGTCTTTCAAAAATTAAATAACGGGAATATTTCAAATTACTTATAAACACCAAGTCTATGCCTACAAGAGCATGCAACATTCTTCCACTCATTCACCTGAATGCCTTCTGAAAGAAATCTCATATTCCTGCAAACTTCCATCAATACAATTGCTATCCCGTTTTAACTATGCCCTCTCTTAAACTAAACAAAATATCTTCAAACATGCAACAGTTATACCATGACTAAAAAAACAGCCAGCTTGACCCTACCTGTCTTGTATGGCTTCTACACGGCTTATTTAACGGAGACAATTCTTGCTAAAATAACTAATGACCTCCATGCTGCTAAAGACAGATATCATCACACTCCGCTCACACCACGGACACCCTCCTTTTGAAGCGCTATGTACATTAATGGCGTTATATACATATATAATACAATATATTAATTCAAACAGTGCTTGTGAGCTCTTACCAGCATTTTAAACAAAAACATCTTAATCCTGTAGAAATAAAATTGAAATGTGTTATCTTACTGCTTGACGGATAAGAAGACAGTTCTATATTACCTTGTTCTCATGAATAAACTGCTTAAGCACAGAGCTAGTTAATTTTAATGTGAATGCTTCGCATTCTTTAAACTGTAAGGGAGAGGCTGTGCCCCTCTTTTTATTAAGATAGAAATACCACAAACGAAAAGAAATGTGTCCGGTTTAAAAAGTATCCACCTGGCCAGGACGAATAAACCTTTCAAACTATAACCAGGGACAGAGCTGAATATACTCCCCTTCTGTTGTGAGGTATTTCTCTCTTATTCTGTGTACACCTTTTTAAAACCTTTTAAAATTTAGATTTCATCATGAGCAACTAATATTCATATTTTTTGTACACACATGTTAATCAGCATGACCACACAGTATCTTTCACACAAGAAATCATTCAGGAAAAAATTCATCAGGGTTACAAACAAACTCTTTTACATAAGGTAGCAGTGTTTTCTTTTTTTTTTTTTTTACAGAGACTTTTACTCTGAGCCCCCACGGGCAACCCAGCACTTCCCTGCTTCTGACTGATAGTGGCACACTCTCTGCCAATGACCAAAACCACAGTTAAAACAGGCACCATTATTCTGAGCTATTCTCCCTGATTGATTTCTGGGACCAGCATAAGATCTCCGTCTATTCTGCCCTCTGCCTTGTAAATACATTGCCTTATTTTCATGCCGAGAACAACCTTCTGCATATTCGACAAACAGGTCACAATAATAATGACTAGCTGTCTGAGCAACAAATTCCTCAGGAGTCCGACCAGATTTACACTCGCATTTAAAAACTTGTACATTCCTAGGCTTCCGTCCAGAGTCATTCTTACTCATGTAAGCACCCATTAGTAGCTTAAAGAAAAACAGCTAAATTATGACAAATAATTGCAATATTTATACTTACACAATATACAATGGTCGTTCAGCTAGATCAGAGATAACAGTCCAGTCGTGCACAGAATTTACTGGACTCTTTCCAAAAATTCTGTTTAAAAGGGCCTATCCCAATTCTTCAGTCACAATTTAGGTCTATTAAATTCCCATAGGGGTGAAGCATCATATATAAAAATGTAAATATATACTCACCACCTTTGTGAATTTCCCACTTCTGGACGCCAAAACTGAAGGAAAACCGTATTCCTTCACCTATGCTTCAGAACTGAGAGGAACCTTTCCTCTGCCAGGTACATTGAAGCCTTGTGACTGGATACTACACCATCTGCACCGTTTGCAGCAGACTTCCCAGGAAGCTTTCACGCCCTGCAACTGTTATCTTCGATCTTTGATGAACTATCAGGCCTAGAAGACGAACGAAATGAAATGTAACGCATGCCAGGTTTCAAATCCTTTGTCTCAATTTATTACTCATAGGGTAATGACTTTTATACAGAAAAAAGAAGATATTGGTTAGAGGCGTAACATAGGCATAACATAGGCGTATCCTAGGTGTAACATAGGCATATCCTAGGTGTGTCTTGGGCGTAGCTTTGATTAGAGGCGTGATCTAGGGGCATGACATATTAGTGGCGTGACTTTTGGGAAGTGTCTTTTACAATACAAGCAATTGTCTGAATACATAGCTTATTCATTGTCTGTTATCAAAAGAGACCTTGAGTCTTTAGCAACTATATTACACTATTTTGCTTCTTGCAGAGAACCATTCTATTATATTCTAACTAAAACATCAGGAAATTGACAACACAAAATTATCTTAGCAATATCCTTAGCAGGAAGAAAAGAAATATAATTTAGCAGAAACTGAGTGCGTTAGGAATTATATTTCAGCAAAAGGCTGACTACAGAATCTTAACTAGTTATGACCAGACAAAATGGAAGCTTAACATGAGTGCAGATTCTGGCCTGACATATTGGTCCTAACACTTGACAAGGCTGTTTTATTTTGCCTTGAAAAATATACAGCACACAAAACAAAAATAGCTCTTTTTCAGCAACAAACGAAAATGGCTTTTCCTTCAGCAAACCGAACAAAACAGTTTCTCTTTAGCAGACAGTTTATATATATGCAGCTACCCTTTTTCTATGCAGGGGACAGACAGTTCACAGTTTCACTACTTTGCTACTCAGACCTTGTTTTCAGGAATCACTTTATCAGCTTACTCCTCTCTCATCAACAGCCAACTCCATGTGTCTACAACCTGGATTTTAACACACCTTGATTAGGCAGCTGGGATCCAACTAATTGTCCTGAGGTTCCCATCTGAAGTTTAACCTAGTCAGTGCTGCACTGCAGACTAGACATAGGTTTTCCAGGCATATAACTGGTGGCTTTTATTTAGCCTGTCACATTCCTCCCCTGTTAGTGTGTGGCTGGGGCTACGCACGGCTGAAGCCTGACCATCCACCTCTTCTCTATAAAAGAAGTCAGCATTTGCGTTCTCTTTTCCCGGCCTATGCTGAATCTCAAATGAGAAGGGTTGGAAGGCCATATACCACCTAGTCAATCTAGCATTGGAATCTTCATGCTATTTAACCACTTCAGTGGAGCATGATCCGTCACCAAAGTAAAATGGACTCCTGCCAGGTAATGCCTCAAAGCCTCGATTGCCCACTTTACTGCGAGGCACTCTTTCCCAATCACTGAGTAGTTTTTTTCCCTTGGGAACAATTTCCTACTCAGGAAAAGGATAGGATGTTCAACTCCCTCAAACTGTTGTGACAACACTGCACCTAGCCCTATCTCTGATGCATCTGTTTGCACTATAAAAGGGCTGTTGAAGTCTGAGCTTCTAAGGATGGGACCCTCTGATAGACACCTTTTTATGTCCTCAAAGTCTCTCTGACAATCCCTTGACCACACCACTTGTGTAGTGGCACACTTTTTTGTGAGGTCCGTTAAAGGGGCTGCCACTTCCAAATAGTTGGGGATGAACCGCCGGTAGTACCCTGCTAAACCCAGCAGAGAGCGTACCTGCGTTTTTGTTTGGGGGGTCGGAACTTCTTTCAGGGCAGCTACCTTGTCGGCTAGTGGCCTTACTTTTCAACCTCCCACTGCATACCCTAAATATTTGGTTTCCGCTTTACCCAATTCACATTTCTTAAGGTTGGCTGTGAGCCCTGCCTCTCTTAGAGATTTGAGGACCGCTTTTAGCCTATTTAGATGGGCCCACCAGTGTTTACTATAAATGACAATGTCATCTAGGTAGGCTGCGGCATAAGTCCTATGGGGCCTCAGTACCTTATCCATGAGTCTCAGAAATGTGGCTGGATGGCATTGTCCACATGCAGTCCAAATGGCATTGTCACAAACTGGTATAAACCCATGGGAGTGGCAAAGGCTGTTTTGCATTTGGACTTTTCCTCTAAGGGTATTTGCCAGTATCCTTTTGTCAAGTCCAACGTGGATATATATTCCGCGTTACCAAGGGCGTCAATTAATTCGTCCACCCTTGGCATCGGATATGCGTCAAATTTGGATACCGCACTGACCTTTCGGAGGTCCACACAAAATTTTACCTTCCCATCGGGTTTAGGGACCATAACTAGTGGACTACACCACTCACTGCATGATTCCTCAATCACTCCTAAGTGTAACATTTCTTGTACCTCCTTCTCTACCAGAGCCCTACGACTTTCAGGCAACCTATAAGGACGGGAACGTAGTTTTACCCCAGGTGCTGTCTCGATTGCATGGGAAATTAAGTTAGTTTGTCCTGGTAAGTCAGAAAAAACATCCTGGAATTGTGTAATTATTGCTAACAAGTCCCCTTTTTGTTCAGAGGACAACTGTTTACCCATTGGGATTTTATCGTCACTCACGATATTCTCCCGTGGAGGCTGAGGACCCAATTCCGTTTCCTCCTCCACCGGGTGGATGAATAGAGACCGCTGCATCATCCAGGGTTTCAGCAAGTTCACATGGTAAATTTGTTTTCCCTTCCTGGACCCTGGTTGGGCGATCTCGTAATCCACATCACCCATACGGCGGAGTACTTCGAATGGGCCCTGCCATTTGGCCAGGAGTTTACTCTCGCAAGTGGGTAACAATAACATCACCTGGTCTCCTGGGTGAAACACTCTCATGCGAGCATTCTGATTGTAATGTCTCTCCTGACTGTCCTGGGCTGATCTAAGATTCTCCCTGGCAAAATGGCCGACCACATCTAGGCGCTTCCTAAGGTCTAGTACATATTGCAGGGTATTCTTAGAAGGGGACTGCTGTTCCTCCCAGGACTCCTTTAGGAGGTCTAGGATACCCCGCGGTTGGCGGCCATAGAGCAATTCAAATGGAGAGAATCCCGTGGAGGCCTGGGGAACTTCCTGCACTGCAAACAGCAGAAAAGGGAGAAGTTCATCCCAGGCTCTCTTTTATGAGTCTACAAACTTCCTCAGCATCCCTTTTAGAGTTCGGTTAAATCTTTCCACCAATCCATCAGTCTATGGATGGTAGACCGAAGTCCGAACAGACTTGACCTCTAGTAACTTTAAGACATCCTGCATCAGTTTAGCCATGAAATTTGTACCTTGGTCTGTCAACATAACCTGGGGTAGTCCAACCCGTGAGAACAGTTCCAACAACTTGTTGGCTACTTGCTTCGCCATTGCTGTTCTCAGGAGGAACGCCTCAGGATACCTTGTTGCATAGTTCACTATTACAAGGATAAACCTGTGTCCTTTCGCAGAAGGTTCTAGAGGTCCTACCAAGTCTACCACAATCCTCTCAAAGGGAACTGACACCAAGGGTAGAGGAACCAAAGGGGCTGGTTTTTGTCCTTTTGGACTAGTTAGCTGGCACTCCGGACATGCTGCACATAGCTTAGCAATATCACTATGCATCCCTGGCCAATAGAATCGGGATGAAATACGGTCCAATGTTTTATCGCTGCCCAGGTGACCACCCCAAGGGACAGTATGGGCTAGAGTGAACACAGATTTAACAAACGCCTTGGGAACCAATATCTATCTGGTGACCTCCCCTGTTTGTGTCTGCCTATTCACCCTATATAGGATATCCTTTGATAGCTCAAAATGGGGGAATACTATCACCCCCTATGCATCTAAAATCTGTTCATCAATTTTCACCACCTTGTCATACTGTCTCGCAAGGACTGGGTCTTCCCTTTGCTTCTGGCGAAAGTCAGGGAGGTACAGGTCTGGTAAATCTCCAGGGCCCATATCCCATTCCCTTTGGCCATCCCCAGCCATCACTTGTGACCTCTGACACTAGAATGGTCACCTTGAGACGCAGATTTCTGCAACCAGTCCTGTTTGTCCAAGCGTCTTTGCTTCCGAGTCTTTTGAACCCGGTGTCTACTGGGAAAAAGGTCTGCCGAGAAGGGGAACAGTTTGCCAGGGTTCTACTGAGCCCCAGAAGGAGGTTCCTCATGAAAGACTGGGGCCATTAGGTCCGCAAAGAAAGGCCAGTCCCAACCGATCACAATGGGCGCAGGTAGCCAAGGAGCGACTCCTACTTCGAGGTAAGCCTCCTGACCGTTTACCTGTAGCCGAATTTTGGCCGTCGGATAAGGTTTTACATCGCCGTGTATACATTCTATGCTCTATGGGGAGTCAAAAGAACACACGTTGAGAGGTAACAGTTCCTGGGGGACCAGAGTTTTCCCAGAGCCCGAATCTACAAGGGCCTGGACGGTTTTTCCCCCAATCAGGGCTGGAAGTAGCCAGGGCTTGTAATTTTCCCCAGAAAAATCCGAGGCGATGGTTCTGCTGAATGAACAATCCATCAGTGGACAGTCCACATACCGGTGCCTTGTTCTCCGCAGGTAGAACATGGAGAGGGTTCCCTCGCAGGAGGGGGCTGTGGATAGCACTCCGCTGGACCGGTTACTGGAGACCAGGCATCTGGTGGGTCCTGTGGGCGACGTCCTCGGAAGTTCCTCTCACTTGCGATGAGCCGACATCCGGAAGGAGATGAGGGTCCTTGCGGGGACCAGCATTTGGACTCCGTCCTTGCTGGAACGACTGCTCCTTCCTTTGGACTTGGCGGTTCCCTGACAGGCTGTAGGTTCCCCGTTGATCCGACCTCCCTCTTTGGGCGTCCGCAAGTGCCGGTGGAGTCTGGTCTAGGACACTCTCCTGCTGCTCAGCCCCAAGGATGTCGGACCGCCAAAGCTAGGGTTTCAGCAGCGTGGCGTTTTACCCACGAGCGTGCGGGAGGGGGTATTACTTGTAGAAATTGTTCCAAAACCACCTGCTCAAGAATTGCCTCCTTAGTGCACTCCTCGGGTTGTATCCAGCGCGTACACAAGTCCAATAATCACTGAGCGAGGACCCGGGGTCTCATCTTAGCGGTGTACTTCATGTTCCGGAACTGCTGCCGGTAGGTCTCTGGGGTCAGACCTAAGCGATCCAGTATGGCGGCTTTTACTTGGCGGTAGTCCATTGCCTGATCTGTAGGGAGGCCCTGATATGAGGCCTGGGCTTCACCTATGAGGAGCGGGGCCAAAGCAGTTGCCCAGCAATCTGCATCCCAGCCCTGAGCTTCGGCGACTCTTTCAAATGTTAGTAAAAAAGCCTCTGGATCCTCATTCAGAGCCATTTTCCTCAGGAGTCTCGTGGGGTCTGCTGGCCAGTTCTGCACCGGCAGACCCTTGGAATTGGGTCAGCAGCTTGGCAATCCGCTCATCCTGTGCTGTCTGTAGTCTTTCATCTCTCTCCGCTTGCAGCCGGGCCTGCTCGCACAGAAACGCTTTCAACATTTCTTCCATTCTTGTGTGTGTGTCTGTGGCCCTTTAACTGCAGGAGCCTTTTGAAAAAAAATCAAATTTCACTTCTGACATCATATGTTGCAGGGTACATGCAACTACACATGTGGGTTTCTTGACAAGGCTGTTTTATTTTGCCTTGAAAAATATACAGCACACAAAACAAAAATAGCTCTTTTTCAGCAACAAACGAAAATGGCTTTTCCTTCAGCAAACCGAACAAAACAGTTTCTCTTTAGCAGACAGTTTATATATATGCAGCTACCCTTTTTCTATGCAGGGGACAGACAGTTCACAGTTTCACTACTTTGCTACTCAGACCTTGTTTTCAGGAATCACTTTAGCAGCTTACTCCTCTCTCATCAACAGCCAACTCCATGTGTCTACAACCTGGATTTTAACACACCTTGATTAGGCAGCTGGGATCCAACTAATTGTCCTGAGTTTCCCATCTGAGGAAGGGAGAAAGAGAGAGTGTGGGCGAGAGAGAGAGTGGGTGAGAGAGACAGAGAGAGAGAGAGAGAGTGGGTGAGAGACAGAGACAGAGAGAGAGAGAGAGAGAGAGAGAGAGAGTAGGTAAGAGAGAGAGATAGAGAGTGTGGGAGAGAGAGAGAGAGTGTGGGTGAGAGAGAGAGAGAGACACAGAGAGAGAGACACACAGAGAGAGAGACACACAGAAAGAGAGACACACAGAAAGAGAGACACACAGAAAGAGAGACACACAGAAAGAGAGACACACAGAGAGAGAGACAGAGAGATAGAGGGAGAGTGCAACAGAGTGAGAGAGGGCGACAGAGAGAGAGGGAGAGTGCGACAGAGAGAGAAAGAGAGGGAGAGTGCGACAGAGAGAGAGAGAGGGAGAGTGCGACAGAGAAAGAGGGAGAGTGCGGCAGAGAGAGAAAGAGAGTGCGACAGAGAGAGAGAGAAGGAGAGTGCGACAGATAGAGAGAGAGGGAGAGTGCGACATTGAGAGAGAGAGCGAGAGCGAGAGGGAGAGTGAGAGAGAGAGAGGGAGAGTACGAAAGAGAGGGAAAGTGCGACACAGAGCTAGAGGGAAAGTGCGACCGTGAGGGAGAGGGGGCGACAGGAAGAGGGTGTGACAGGGAGAGGGGGCAACAGGGAGAGGGGGCTACAGGGTGAGGGGGCGACAGGGTGAGGGGGCGACAGGGTGAGGGGGCGACAGGGTTAGGGGGCGACAGGGTGAGGGGGCGACAGGGTGAGGGGGTGACAGGGTGAGGGGGCGACAGGGTGAGGGGCGACACAGGGAGAGGGCGACACAGGGAGAGGACGACACAGGGAGAGGACGACACAGGGAGAGGGCGACACAGGGAGAGGACGACAGGGAGAGGGTGAGGGTGACAGGGAGGGAGAGTGACACACTCACAGTCATACAGACACACACAAACACATAAACACACACACACAGACACACACACTCACAGACTCTCACAGACACACACACTCACAGACACACACACACTCACAGACACACACAGACACACACACTCACAGACACACTCAGAGAGACACACACTCACAGACACACACACACTCAGACAGACACACACACTCACAGACACACACAGACACACACACACACACACACACACACACACACTCACAGACACACACACTCAGACAGACACACTCACTCACACACTCACAGACATACACACACAGTCAGACACAAACTCACACAGACAGACACACTCACTCACAGGCACACACACACAGACAGACATACACTCTCACAGACTCACACTCTCACAGACTCACACTCTCACAGACACACACACTTATTCATTGGAATAGAGGGGGCCCACCTGTTCCTCCAGGGCCTGCTTGTCCTCCACATGCAGCTCCACAGGGGATCAGGCAGCCAGGCAGGGGGGGAGTCGGGCAGCCAGGTGGGGTGTGGGGGGGGGTTGGGCAGCCAGGTGGGGGGGGGGGGTCAGGCAGCCGGGCGGGAGGTCGTGCAGGAGTCGCGGGAGGTCGGCAGCCGGGCAGGAGGTGCGAGAGGTCGGGCAGCCGGGCGGGGTGTCGGGAAGGAGTTGCGGGGGGATCGGGGGCCAGCAGGGAGATCGGGGGCCAGTGGGGGGATCGCCGGACAGGCGCACGGCCACACTAACCTCCCCAATGGGAAACATGGCCGGGGAACTTTGCAAGCCGCATGTGCACACGCGCCCCCCCTCTACCTCCCGCCCAGGCTGCAGCCATGGGGACGGGATTCAGAGCTGCCAGCCTTCCCTTCTTCCCCGCTCCTATTACCCTGCCGCACGGGTGCCAAAGGAGCGTGGGATGGAGGGGAAGCCCCTACCTTGTCCTCCAGCCCTGGGCAGCAGCCGCGGGGACCCCCCCAGCCCAAATCCCAACCCGGACAGCAAACGGGTATCAGGTGCAGGGGGGGGAGGGGCTGACCCAGAGCTGCCAGCTGGCCCTCTTATTGAGCAGGGGAATTCATAGAGCCACAGCACGGCTCGCCAGCAGCCTAAATCCACTCACCACGGGCGTGTGGTTATGCCTATTTGTCGAACACTGCATATATATATATATATATATATATATATATATATATATATATATATGTGTGTGCGTGCGTGGGGCTAGCTCTATATTTAGCAGCCAACTCCTGTGAGTTGAGTTCTTGAGTTTTACGCCGAGGAAAGTGAGTGATACCGAGAGTGCTGTTATGCTCGGAGTTATGCCGTGAGTCCAAGAATCCTGCGGATTGGTCCGAGGAGTTGGAGGAGACCGCGGTCTTCCCTGCGCAGAGTGCAGGAGCAGAGAGAGGGGAGGAGAGATTCAGCTTTCCTGAGTAGAGCTGATAGAGCTATAGATCTGGTGGACCAATGCCCTCACCCCACCGTCCTCGTCCTCATAGGATAACCTCGGGGGTGGGCCACGGGGTATTGAAGCCCTAGCACAGACCATCCTGTCGGAGGAGAGACTTGGAGGGAAGGAGAGGAGGAATTATCTGTGTGTTGCGGCTACTGGAAGCCACTATCGTTTGGAGTTGCCGATCTGTCAATAAAAGAGACTATCCTTGTTACCTAAAGACTGTGTGTGAATTGGAAGCTATTACTCTGGGACCCAAGGGGTTCTTCTATAACAGGTCCTGTCCCATAGCCTGGGAGTATAGAAGATGGAGGCGCTGCATCACTAGGAGAACATGGAGGCTACCCCCCCAGAAGCCCGGTCCTGGCTCCCCAATAACATCGCGGGATTCTCAGGCCCTCCTGTTTACCACAGGTATGCACCACACCGCATGTAATCCGCCCTCATGTACCCTAGACCCCACCATAGAGTCTGGGGAAAGGGGGAGAAGCAGGGTTACATTTGGAGTCGCTGCTGAGATATATGTCAGAACAGGACTTGCTTATAGCAAGGTGGAACGGGCAGAGTGAGATGCACTCTCCGTGCAAGTGTTGGAGAAGGATGGGCACCATAGGAGGTGGCGTAGGAAGGGTTAATAGTAGAGCTGACCGAGTCCTTTGAGGCAGGTAGCGTGAGGCAACTGGGGGGGTCAGCCTGATAACCAGTCCAGGGATCATGGCCCAGGGCCCGCGCTATGAGTGGCCAAAATCAGGAGATGCCCGTACCTAGAAAAGAGGTACCATAGCTATCACCCACACACACACACGCCCCACAGAACGCTTGCATGGTAGACATCGAGAGAGTGCATGGAGGTGAGGAGTTCCGCTGAGCCTGGGGTACAAGCCACCTCAAGTTAGTGAGAAACAGAATGCAGAGCACACAGTTGGCAGTCAATCAGTGTTTAAGTACGAGATACCCGTTAGACACTGAGGATAGAGCACATTCAAGATGGTGTCCATCCCTACATGTGCTCCGCGAAGCAAGAACAGTGATCTAAAATGGCGGTTCCCGCCAAGCCTGGAGCAAACACGTGCGTTGTGCACAGAGACTATTAGGAGAATGTGGCGGGACATGTGTAATAATCTGGCGCCAAACCCGGATTCTTTGCAAGGGGAGCGGAGCGGCGCGAAAGCCGAAAGCCCACCCACCTGTGCTGTGAATGGACAGAAAGTCAGGCCACGTCACGCTGGAGAAGAAAAGATCCCGCCTCTGGATTCCACCAGAGGGAGGGGGCACAGGGAGAGCCAATCAGCGAGGAGCTTCATTTTTGTCTGGCATTCGAGGAGCAAGGAGCTGGAGCACTGAGCTGTTCCAACCCTAAGAGATCCATGTCCGAGATGAATACTTCCATCTGCCAAGTACCAGGAGGCCTACTGTTAGTGGAGTTAGCAGAGCATGAATTCATTCAGTGTTTGTGCGTTCACTGTGGAATTCCGGGCGCGGTACCAAGCACCAAAGCCCGATGCCCTCAATGTGGCACGTTTTACCTTTGGCCGAACGAGCCGAGGTTGTTGTTCGGAACCCCACGGAATGCCTCTCTGGGAACATTGACGGAGGTGATGGAAGGCAAAGAAAAGACTGCCCTGGTTCCCCGTTATACCACATCGGGAGGAACCAAGGCTCAGCCCGCTATTGAACTAAGCGAGCTGGCAACAGAGAAGAGCATGACTGCAGAAGAGGCACCAGAATGAGAACATTTTGAACCTATACCCACTGGTTGTATCGCCGAAGAACCAGGTGACTCCTCAGCGGAGGAACCGATCGTGATTTCTTCGGAGGAAGAGATTGGAGTGACATCGGTGGTGATGCGCCTACCAGTGAACCACCCCAAAGGACTCAAGAGAGAGCAGAAAAGTCCGGAAACCATCCGACGGCGAGCGCTGGTGCGGTCGCAGGCCCTGTACGAGTCCCACCGCCGTGGTAACTCCCAGTGCGGCAGAGACGGAGACGGAGACCGAGATGATCCTAGAGGAGCCCGATGTCATCAAAAAGCAGCGGAGCGGTAAGGAGACTCTACCACCCTCTTACTCCCGCCAGGCGCAGACCGCAACCCTGGCGAACAAGAAAGAGAGGCTTGCGGCCTTCTTTTTCGACCATGTACCGGCTGCTCTGCCACCGCCCCCGCAGGTCCTCGACGCACTTCCGGTGCGTGACCACGAAAAAGATGAAGATTCTGCAGGCAATTCTGACGACGGCGGTTCTGGTCCCTCCTGAAAGAGAAGGCCTGAAGGAGTGTTCTCCTCTCGAAGCATAGACTCAGCCATTGCCCTGGCTACTCTACGGAGTCGAGGCCCCTCCCGAGAAGCCAGAAGTATGGCGGGGAGTGCCTCTAAGCACAAGTTCCTTTGGCGGGGTGTCGCCCGCTTGCTGGACAATGCCTTGGACGTTCCCCCAGCCCCGGCCCATAGTTCCACTGCCCCAGCCCCTGCCCCATCACGAGTGGTGCCACCGGGACCTACCAGGGATAAGTTATGTAAATTCCCCAAATACTCCAAGGACTTTCGGGATTGGGAGTTGCGTGATGAAGGGTCTGATGGAGAGATACCGTATTCAAGTGTTATACCTGTACCTAACCCTGTGCCGTTTACTCCTGCAGCTAGAGGGAGGGCCCGTGGGTCTCACACTCCAGTAGAGGCTGGGCCTACCAGCAACGTGGTGCACAAAATGAACCCCACTACTTATTATAATGCCAAGGGAAGGAGAGATTGCTTGCGATCTACTGATGCGGGTTCGTCCAGTGTATCATCACAGGTAGAGTCTGATGTAGAACGCACTAGTCATTCCGCAGAGTACGAACACCGCGACAAATGGTGGGCGCCTTTGTTCACCGGATACCACGAGGGGATGGACCGTACGCGGTTCTTATTAATTAAGAATGATGTAGTAGATCATTGGTGGGCGGCTGGTTCTTTCACTCCACAGGAGGTGGAGGATTAGTTAGATCACCGGTTTAGAGAAATAGAACAGAGACTGATTGTTCCTTGAGGCCCCAGTATCTTTTACGATGAGTTAGCTCCAGAGGAGCCTGTATTTTGGGTACTGCCGAGCAGGGCAGGGCACCGCAAACTCACCAGACTAAGTCAAGCTGACCGGGCCATAGTCGCTAGATACCGGCAGTCGCACGGGTATGAGTATCCCTATGTGCCTGAGCACATCATGAGAGAAATTGAGGAGAACCGAGACAGTTGGCTCAGGGAGGCAGTCCAGGAATACCTTCGGACCAAGTTCGGTCAGGGAGGGTATCACAATGAGGATAAGATTAGTGAGTTAGTACGCATATGGAGCATAGGTAGATGTATCTACATGCACGGTGTCACATACAGGCCTGAGCATGGGCCGGTCCAATCGTACGCTGTGACCGTCACGGATCATAATGGACAGCGGATAAGAAAGCCTGATCCTAAGTATTATCTGTAGGGTTCTCCATGTTGGGAGTACCCGGGTTTTACTTGTATTGAACTACCTCATTATGCCATGTATTATGACAATGTTATGTGTGCTGTTTCCCAGGTGGTTCGCTGCAGGATGGGTCTGCTAAAGATAGGTCCAAGTGGGGACCATTAGATTCCACTATAGGGAGAGTGTAGCCCCCTGTAAACAGCACAGGCTATACAGCTGCGGCAGCTTTTACTTGAAGTAATGCCGGCGGCATGCCGGGATCTACTCCGGCTGCCGCCAGTCAAAACCGCGCGCCACCTCGTTTCCCCCACGTACCCCCCTCCACTTCACGCACAATTTACCCCCCCTTCCCGACCCCGAACCCGGCTCCTGCTCTGCCCCTCTGCTTCCCCGCACCCCCGCTTACCTTACTTTAATCTCCAGGGGTGTCAGGGAAGCCCGGGGAAGCCGGGGAAGCCATGGAAGCCGGGCGCGCACGTGACTGTGACGTCACAGTGCGCCGCAACGTGCCGCGTCTCCACGCTGCGCACAAGCACCCGGCCGGAGGCATTGCTTCAAATAAAAGCTGCCGCTACTGTACCTATCTCCCTTCTACTGTGGTGAGCCCTGTTAAGATCAGGCACCAGTAATAATCCTGGGTTTTCCCCCTTCATAGCCCTGCCCTGAGTGGTAGATGCAGGCCTGGACTCTGCTGTAGGCGTGAGCAAGGCGGGAGGTTCTGCTGACATCACAAGAGGTGGGGTGAACTCTATATTTAGCAGCCAACTCCTGTGAGTTGAGTTCTTGAGTTTTACGCCGAGGAGAGTGAGTGATACCGAGAGTGCTGTTATGCTCGGAGTTATGCTGTGAGTCCAAGAATCCTGCGGATCAGTCCGAGGAGTTGGAGGAGACCGCGGTCTTCCCTGCACAGAGTGCAGGAGCAGAGAGAGGGGAGGAGAGATTCCGCTTTCCTGAGTAGAGCTGATAGAGCTATAGATCTGGTGGACCAATGCCCTCACCCCACCACCTGGGGTGATGGGGAGAATCTAAGCCCCACCGCGAGGATAACCTCGGGGGTGGGCCACGGGGTATTGAAGCCCTAGCACAGACCATCCTGTCGGAGGAGAGACTTGGAGGGAAGGAGAGGAGGAATATCTGTGTGTTGCGGCTACTGGAAGCCACTATCGTTTGGAGTTGCCGATCTGTCAATAAAAGAGACTATCCTTGTTACCTAAAGACTGTGTGTGAATTGGAAGCTATTACCCTGGGACCCAAGGAGTTCTTCTATAACAGGTCCTGTCCCATAGCCTGGGAGTATAGAAGATGGAAGCGCTGCACTACTAGGAGAACATGGAGGCTACCACCCCAAAAGCCCGGTCCTGGCTCCCCAATAACATTGCGGGACACTCAGGCCCTCCTGTTTACCACAGGTATGCACCACACCGCATGTAATCTGCCCTCATGTGCCCTAGACCCCACCGTAGAGTCTGGGGGAAAGGGGGGAAAGCAGGGTTACATATAGTTAAAATAATCAATATTGGTTTGGAGTCTCGGATTTGATCTGGCTGGCTTGTTCGGTTTCAGAAACTCTGAGGAAGTTGATTGTACTGTTTAGGTGAAATCCATTGGGTTTTTGCCCTCTGAGGACACCGTACGAACAAGCCAGATCCAATCTGGGCCTTCACATTAAGGACATGGTTGCACACACAGACGTGCATATCAACACACATGTGAGCAGGTGCTGAACAAGAACAGTGCTGGATCTAAGACTGGCTCTGTTTCCTGGACTTTCCAGAGTGGGTAGAGTGTACCCTTAATATACTCATGGTGTCTTTTGACTGGGAGAGTGTGAGTTTATTCCCTTACCCTCCCTATTCTTTTATCTTTAATACATTACGTTATGCTATGTTTTTCTTTGTTTACTTTTTGAGGAGAATTACAGCATGCAGTTACATTGTGAATCCATGGTTATCTCACATGTGTATTAGACCATGAGAGCTGAAATTGTTGTTTGAACACTCTTATGCACAAATATTGATTATTTTCAGTTCACTCATTTGCGTTTTTTTTTAATAGATTCACTTTGTTCACACAGTTCTACAGACCATATCTTAGAAGAATCACTGAGGAGTTTCACTATCATTTATTACCTTAACACTATATGTTAATTTGTTAGTTTTGTTTCTGCTCTTATTATTGTTTCATATATAAACATATGTCTTACCGAAACCCATGGGTTGGAGCAAAAGAAAGAGTCAGCACATTGCAGGTTAGTAAATCAAAATCCAACGGTTTGGTACTGTACGTAGAGCAGGACCTTCATCTTAGTTATGTGAAGGCATGGAAAACTCAGACAGAATAAATACACACCAATCCGGAAGTGAAAACCCCAGCAGAAAACCTGCAAAACCCACCTTACACACAGATCAATCATTGTTGCTATGCAACAGCATGATAACAAAGCAGTGTAAGTAACTTACTAGCATGTTTCAAATCTGAAAATAAAACAGCTGTTACAAAAAATGCAAAGTGAAAGTGTGTCTGAAAACAGAACTTATGCTTAGTGCTTAGTAGAGAAAAACTGTAACAAATATCCAAAAATTGACATTTTTGACAAAAACGAGACATACTGTATTCTTGGTATTGACTAGAGTAAAAAAAGAGTTGCACTAGAGAAACAAAACAAAAAAAATGTTAAATATTAGCCAATATATTAATTGAGGTAAAAGTCCAATAGATATCTGTGTGGAAAACCCATAGGAAGACCTAAAGTACTCATTAAGGAGCAGGAGTTGTAATTAGGTAAAATACTTAAATGTAGGTCCCTGTCAACTTAGGACACAAACAATTGTATTTTAAGGTCAATAAACCTCACACTGCAGAGAATGGTGTGTAGACTGTAAACTGCCTATGTGGATATACTGTATGCTTCTAGTGTTGTGGCAAATAAATGTCACTCAGAGTAATATATCCTGACATAACTTCATCGCTTAATTGGTAAACTAGGAAGCACCTCATCCATAAAGTGGTAACCTCATAACAGTACAAATGCTCACAGGAATCAGGACAATTTAAAGTCTTCATTCAGACCTCTATTTTTGAGGGTATTAAAACTAAAAATGAAACGTGTTTCTAGTATTAGTAAGAGTTTGTTTCTATCACCCCCTCATTGTAAGACTGGTCTATGTGCAATCGGCATGCACCTTAGTTTGGAGATACTATGACCTCTCTCTTTAAAGTGCAGGGCAACAGGCTGAGAGTTCAAATCTTCTGTGTTGTGAAAGTTTGTCAATGCTTTACAGATAGCAGACCGGTAATAATATAGTCTATATGGGAATTTAACAAAGTACACCACATATCTCGTTTCACAGTTCATAAAGTGTATATACAGTATATATGAGAGAAGAGAAAAAAGGCTTGCAACTGCATTACCTGTAAGGGTAGTGGGGAGGCCTTCATTCAGCAGTGGATTGCAAAGGCTGAAGATGATATAAAGGATAAAAAGAATAATATATATAGCCTGGGTCCCCCTGGTCCCTTGTTTGTCCCCTTACATTTCCATAGGCAGTGGAGGCTGGGGAGAGTGCAGGGGGGATGCGCAGTATCAAGTGGCAGCCATTAGGAGTATAGCACCGCAGGGGATCTACAAGTCCCAGCAGCCTCAGGGGCTGCAGACCACATGTTGCAAGGCAATCAATAGGAGACCAGGGCAGGTACACACCGGGATCCCAGCAGCGGAGGTTTAGGCCTCCTGTGAGCCACAGGTAAAGCACCACACACTCAGTAGCCACCACATTTCCCATAGGGTGGGGGAAGTAGCACTATATATATATATTATATACATACATACATACATACATACATATACTGTATATACTATGACTTAATATAAGTTACTAAACTAACTTACTTAACTACTGTATGTAACTAAATCTAAAAAACTTTCTTCTGACTAGTAACTATGTTAACAATAAACAGGTAAAACTAAAACATTAACCAACTACTAAATACTTTGTTAAAATCTTTTATATCATTTTTATTTAGTATGTTCTCTGTCTCACAGTTAATTGCTCCCGGCTTCTCCATCCCTCACTCAATACACTCACAGTAAACCCCTAAAATTAAAATATTAACAATACAAAATCACACTCACACACCAACAGAAGTCAATATATCATATACAACAGGACACACACACACACACACACAGGGGCCTATGCAGGAAACTGCGAGAATTGCCATTCGCCAGACGTAGAACTCGCCATGTTTTTGGTGGATTCCCCTCGCAGTATGCAGGAAGGTGCGCATATCTGTCAGAGGAATCCAGCAGAGAGATGGCAGGTCCTGTTGAGAAGAGATCCGCTGGCGAGATCTGTCAGCAGAGAGCGAGCTCCGCCTCTCTATGCACAAATCTCGCCGGCAAATAAAAAATGTGTACATAACAATTGTATTCATATTGTAGATGTGCAGGGTATCCGGAGATGAACCGCGTTGGTTTTATGTCCGGGGATCCCCTGCTTCAAGAGGTACATGCCCTGTTATGGGGTGCCGGTATCTCCTATGAATGGAGATAGCCCGATCACGTGATGCGGGACATTTCCATTCATAGGAGATACTGGCGCCCCATAAAGGTGCCTGTACTGCTGCGGCCAAGTTTATTCGAGCATTTGCCCGTTCTTGGCCGCAGCAGTAGCCTGGCGCGCGCCCGAGAGTGACGGGCGCGCGCCGAAGCAGCGGAAGAGCGCCCTCCGATCGGGGCGCTCTCCCTACCGCTGCCGGGTCCGCAGGTCTCCCGGAACCCCCTGCCGCCGTCCCGCGATCGCGGGACACCAGGGCTCCCTCGGGGAGCCCTGGACGCGCATGCAGGGGGCGCACGCTCCCGAAGACGCGTGACCGCGCGTCTATGACGCGTGGCACGCCGAGGGGCGGCCACTAGCAAGCCGGGAAATCTCCCGGCTTGCGGATCTGGCCGCAGTGTGATAAAGTGTGTCGGTAGTGTATCTTGGGAAGCAGGGGGTCCACGGACATAAAACCAACACGGTTCATGTCCGGAGACCCTCTGCACATTTACACTATTAATACAAATACAGTAATGCAGCTTCATTACCTTAGCGGCTATCCGTTAAGGCAATGAAGGGGTTAAGTCCCAGTAGCATGTTTATTGGGGACAACTGCCCCATTAAACATTGCAATACAAAACACAATCTACCTCAGTGCCCCCAACAACCCCTATACCCCCCTTATATACATAACCCATAGTTATTTTTGTAGGCATAGGAATGGTACAATTGAACAATATGTACATGATGCAAATAATATTTCCATCATGTACACAATAGCAATCAATGGTCCAAAACAAATACACGGTTGAAAGTAAACATTCAATATAAACAAAGCAAGTAGACAATAATAAAGTACCAACTCACAATTTATGCCATCCGAAATACATTACAAGCAAATCAAAACCAAAAACCCTATTCAATATTGTTATGCAAAAACAAAACCATTCCAAAAAAAATCTATTTCTAACTAACATGATCATACACAATCTAACTTCACCAAGGAAGCCACAATAAAAAATTAAGGCAGGGTCCCAACATACATCCATGCAATCATCATCAACTGAAATGACAGAAATAATTCAAAATAACATCTCACACACACAATTTTAACCAAACAGGGAAAATACTTGTACAAGACATGAAAAAATGCAATTAACATTTGCAAAACAACCCTTTAATAAACATGTATGTATATAGCTCCATAGGGATATATATACATACATGGGCATTAAATGGACATAAAAAAATAAATCTGACATGTTAGAAAAAAAAAAAAAACAGTTACAACTTAAATAAAATACATGATGAAAACAGTTTAGCTGTTGAAACGCATAGGGCCAGGTATGCTGTGGATCCCCTCAGCGTTGATTTACGCGTTCTGCTTGACATTCTCCTGCCTGCCATCTCCGTGCACGGCGTGACGTCATCTGTTCGTTCCGCCACACGCCATAAACACCCACCAAAGGCCAAATACCCTCTTCATCCACTCCCGCTCCCCACAATAAGCCTGGTACTGGATGGTTAACCCCTTCATTGCCTTAGCGGTTAGCCGCTAAGTTAATGAAGTTTGCTGTTAATGCATTATTCCTGCTTCGGAAGCATGGGGGGGTGGCTTCGGTGCTGATATTGATGGGTATCTGCTCTGGAGCCCCCCGGCATCAATCCGAGGCAGGAAAAGGGCCTAATTTTGTCAATGTCCCATATCGCCGCTCAGCACCAGCTTTTTGCCAACTTTTGTTGGCGGAGAGATTTGGAGAAAATGTCTCCATTCTAGAGCAGCGATCAGCGCCGAGATGCTGATCAGCGCTACTAGAATACAGCGGGTTTTAAAACTGGCAAGATATTGCTTCTCGCCACCGGCGCGGCGAGTTTTATTTTCTGCCCCAAAAAAAACCGGCGGATTTTGCTCATCTCGCCAGCTTTTTGGCATTTATAGAATTTCTTTAGGCATATTTGCCGAAAAACTGGCGAGATAGGGCTTTTCGCCATTTCCTGCATAGGCCCCACAGTATCAATAATCACACCAAAACAAAATCTCTCACTCTATATCTCCTCTTGCTTCTGAACACTAAAAAGAAAATGCAACTGGTCACGTAACTCCTTGTAATCCTCTTTCTGGTTCTGCAAATCGTAGATGCTGGCAAAATTATTTCTGTCTGGCAATTTTTCTGGAAAATTCTGTTAATTTGGAGGATTGGCAAATTGATCCACAAAAGAAATCGAGATTGAAATGAAAAACGCTAATATGTTAACAAGTGTTTTTCAGATAGATATGACTATCATATATCCTGGAGGTAGATGCTTCTGATATCGGGGCCGGGGCAGTGTTATCCCAAAGAAAGTCTCCACAAGCTAAATTGCACCCTTGAGCCTTCTTTTCTAAAAAAATTCTCGTCTGCTGAACAGAACTACGATGAGTCAATTGTGAACGGTTAGCCATTAAAATAGCTTTGGAGGAATGGAGGCATTTACGCGAGGGCACTGAAATTCCAGTTACCATTCTCACTGATCATAAGAACCTTCTCTATATTGAAGGCGCTCGCCACTTGGGGTCGCGACAAGCAAGATGGTCTCCTTTCTTCTCTTGCTTCAATTTCATTATTTCTTATCTACCGGTTCTAAAAACGTGAAAGCAGATGCTCTTTCCTGTCAATTTCTAGCAGACGACAAGTCTGAGGATCAAGAGGAAACCATACTCCCTTCTTCATGCATAATCTTCCAACACTTTTGATTCCTTTAAAGACATTGTACTAAGCCAGTCCGATGTTCCAGAAGGTCTTCAAGTCACAGAGGGGTGTCTCTTCATCGCACCACCTTATCGTAGAAAGGTACTGGAATGGGGGCATTCATCTAAAAGCTGCGGACACCCAGGCACTAAAAGAAGCATCGATCTCCTTGAACGGACCGTTTGGTGGCCAGGCATGCACAAAGACATAAAGGGATTTGTCTTCACATGTCCCACCTGTGCCCAGAACAAGACACCCTGTAACAGACCTCCTGGCTTGCTACAACTGCTCTCAATCCCAGATCGCCCATGGACTCACCTCTTCATGGACTTCATCGTGAGACTACCTGTGTCCAAAAGTCAGAACACCATTCTGGTGGTGGTCAACCGCTTTTCTAAGCAGGCCCACTTCATAACCCTCAAGGGTCTACCCAACACTCTCAAATAGTCCGAAATATTTATTATGGAGATGTTCCGTCTACATGGGGTCACCCAGGTTATTGTGTCCGATAGAGGCTCCCAATTTATCTCAAAATTTTGGCGGGCCTTCTGCAAGTAACTAGGGATCTCGCTGCACTTTCTTTCTGGCTATCACCCTCAGACCAATGGTCAAACGGAGCGAACAAATCAATCACTTGAACAGTTCATCCGTTGCTGTCAAGGTCGCCTAGACCTCCTGCTTAGCCATAGTTCTTCTTTGTCCACTGGGTGTGCTGCTGTCTTCTGTTTCCTCTGGTTCCTCTGTCTGCCTGTCTGTCTTCTTGTTGCTCCTGTCTCTGTCCTTTATAGCTTCTGCTTCCTGGTTGGTTCAATTGCCTTTGTTTCAAGTCAGACTCCTATTGCACATGCCTCTGTCTCTGATCCTGATCTGTACCCGTCTGTATCTGATTCTGTTCTTAGTAAAGGCCCTTGCTGGTAATCTGGCTTGTCCCTCTTTGTTCCTTGCTCCCCGGTCTCAGTCCCTGCTCCCCAGTCTCAGTCCCTGCTCCCAGACCTGTCCTGCCCCGCCTGTCCTGTTCCAGTCTCCTCGTTGCCGACCTCTGCTTGTTACCTGACTTCGCTACCTGCCGCCTGCCTCGGACCCCTTGCTTGTTACCTGACTTCGCTATCTGCCGCCTGCCTCTAAATTCAAACATGACAAAACCAGTTGGGTAAAATGGTCTCTTTTCCCCTTTTCTTCCAGACAACTGGTTTCAATTTCCAACACACAAAATACATCTGCCAAGATTGAAGGCATGTCTTCTCTCAGCTCTATGATATCGGCAAGAGCACTAGCAGCTTGATCTGACTTCAAGTTTCCCTTAATGACGTAACATGCAAGTCCATACAGAGCCTGCTCCATATCTTTAAATGTCACATTTTTGTTGCTTGTGACCCCTACTACGCTCCTGCTGTTCCAGCCACCAAGATCCTACCCGCCACAGGAGTCTCCCGTGATAGTTGCTTCATCTTGGATACCCAGGACAACTGGACAGATCTTTTGCCTTGGGCCGAGTTTTCCCACAACAATCTGCACAACGAGTCAACTCAAGATACACCCTTTTTTACCAACTACGCTTTCACCCCTTTGCTCTCCCCACTGCAGGATACGGGTGCGGGGTACCGGCAGCAGATAATAGGATCCTGCTTCTTAAAGAGTCCTGGGCTAAGATTCAGGAGAATATCAAAAAGGCAGTCTCTACAGAAAAAACAGGTCTTCAGGGAATGATTAAATGATCCCTGGGATTTGGAGACTTATCAGCTCAACATGGAGTAATTAATATAATATAAACAATTAAGGGGGACATGCAGTAAGTGTAAGGAATCCACTCCTGGCTTTGATTATAGCTTTTGCAGACTTTTGCAGTTGCAAAAGCTTCCTCTGGCAATCAATGGCACATGTGCTGCCTCTCATTGCAGCTTCTGCCCTGTGCCCTATCATTGGAGGAATGCTCTCACACCCTTCCCCTGTGATTGGATCTCCGCCCTTTATATGTTTGGCTTTGGGTCTGAAACAGAGCCGAGCATAACAAATCCTACCTTGGACGTTACTGTCTCTGCCACAAACCACCCAGGCCTCTCTCCTAGTGTTCTACCTCTCTAGTTCCTGAGTATCCAGAGGCCTGTTCCTGTCTCCTGTGCTAAGGCGTGTTTAGATAAGGTAATAGGGGAGCCCCTGCTGCTGCCTCATAGAAAATGAATGGTGAACGGTGCTCTGGGTATACACTGAATAGGTAGAAAGGGTAGAGAAGAACCCAGTGTTCTTCTCTACCCTTTCTACCTAAGGCGTGTTTAGCCAGCACTGGTACCTGCTGCATTCTGTCCTAGCAATGGCTACCCTTCTTTTCCTGAGGTCTGCTGCTAATCTCCATGCAGTGACCCGCCTTGGACTTCTGTGGTGAAGCGTTGGTTTCCTGACGCTGCCCTGCGGTGTACTTCGGCCAGCCTGCTGCCTCCTCCTGCTGAGATTGGCGTCATGGGCAGAGGCCGCTCCTCGCGCAGAAGCCACTCCCGCGCTCAAGCTCCTAAGATGAAGCAGGGAACTCCTGACTACCTGTTGCCGAACTCCTGCTTGAATAACGACGATGCTGCCTTCTCCAATCCTGACCCTGCTACGTACGACTACGAACTGCGCACTCCGGATCAGTCTGTGCGGACTAAGGTCGGTGATTTTATAACCCCACCTCAGCCCAGCGGTCCGGTCCCGGTTTGTGGCGAGCACCAGCATAACAGTAAGCGGCGGAAAATTGCATTCGCCAGGGGTTTGAATTCGCCATGTTTTTGGCGTGTTGCCCTCGCTGTATACAGGAAGGGCCGAATCCCTGGTGAATCACAGCGAGAGCAACATTGCCAAACATGGCGAGTAACCGGTGGTGAGACAGTCTGCCTGGCGAGAAGCTGCCGAGAAGCCGTCCCCTGCCGAGATGTGTCTGCAGCAGAGAGAGATCCGCCGCTCTCTCGGCGCAAACATCAGCAACATTAGAAAACTTTTAAATACAATTGTATTCATAGTGTACATGTGCAGGGGGTCTCCGGAGCTGAACTGCATTGGTTTGAGGTCCAGGGACCCCCGGCTTCCTGAGATACAGGCCCCGTTATGAGGTGCCGGTATCCCTCTGCATTTAAATGTCCCGATCATGTGACCGGGGAATGTAAACAAAGCAGAGGGATACCGGCACCCCATAAAAGGGCCTGTATCTCGGGAAGCAGGGTGTCCCCGGACCTAAAACCAAAGTGGTTCAGCTCCGGAGACCCTCTGCACATCTACACTATGAATAAAACACCCATATCAATAAACAATCATTCCTTACCTTTGCGGCTATGTGCTATGGTAACGAAGCAGCATGCATGTATATTTAATAATAGTGTACTGTGAGCAGGGGGTCCCCTGAGCTGAACTGCATTGATTTGTGGATCAGGGACCCGATGCTTCCCGAGTTACAGACCCCAGTATCTGTCATCGGGTGCCAGTGTCGCCGCCATCTTTATAGCGTCCCATATGTGACGTGCCTGCTATAAAGATGGCGGCGAAACTGGCACCGATGCCCCAAACCGGGGCCTGTAACTCGGTAAGCAGGGGGTCCCTGAGCCACAAATCAATGCGGTTCAGCTCAGGGGACCCCTGCTCCCGCACAATATTATGAAAATACATTAATGCTGCTTCATTACCATAGCGGATAGCCGCTACGGCAATGAAGGGTTTAAGGCATAATTGCATGTTTATTTGGGACAATTGCCCCCAATAAACATTGCAATAAACAACATACACCTCCTGTGCCCCCAACAACTCCTATACCCCCATTACATATATCCCATTTTTGGGATGCACAGCAAGGATACTATAGGCCGGCGAGGGCCCTCGGGTGATCCCCGCAGGCCTGCATTACCAATTCAGTGCACCCCAAAAAAAATTACAACACATAAATACACCACCCTTAACACATACAGTATAGTAATGTGCTAAATTAATATTATCCACATATGGATAATTGTGAATTTGCCCATTTAAAATACATAAAGAACAATAAATACAATAAATACATATTGCACTAACCCTTGTCCGGCTGCCACGATGAAGGCCATCCTCATCTTCATCACCGTCCATGCCCCTGCCGATGCTGCAAAACATAAACAAGAATAAAAACAGCCAATGTAATGTCCCCTAACCCCTTAATCACGATAGCAGTTATTAACCACTACAGTGATTAAGGGATTAACCCACCCTCACCCACCACTCGGGAGGCCTACATATCCTTCCCCATTACCCCCCCACCCTGTGAGGGCTAACCACCCTCACTCACCCAATACCCAGCCGGGAAGCCTACCCACATACCCTTGGGGCCAATACCCCCTTCCCCCACCCCCAGTACCCACAATAAAAACAATACACAGCCCCACAATAAACATCATTATATTTATTAAATACATAACCCACCCCCTATCCCCCCCCCATAAATCATGATTTATTATTTTACATACACGGTTAACACCCCAGGCCCACGGGAGTCCCCGGTGGGACTGATGGGTCACCCCACAGACCTACAGTAGCCCAGCACCATGTTTCAAACAGGATCTGGAGGCCTACGGGTGGTTCCCGCCAGGTGCCGTGGTCCACCAGATGGTCTCCGCGGGTCACTGTGGGCCACAATGGGGTCCCCACGGGTAGGCTCGCGGCTGTCTGGGGGGCCCCGGGTCTGACCCACAGGTGTCTGAGGGGCCTCGGGTGGTTCCCACGGGGGTCTGGGGGCCCTCGGGCGGTCCCTACGGGTCCGCAGTGCCCCTACAAATGTAGCCCCTACTTCCCCGCAGGTGTCCCCCGCGGACCCGGCAGCCGTTTACCAGTGAGAAGCCTGAGGAGACCGCAGGTAGTCTCCATAGGTCCCCCGAAGACCTGAGGAAACAACCCTGTATGTAAAAAAAATAAACATGTCCTATACATTAAATATATCAATCCCCCCCCCCCCACACACACACATATCCAGATAGGGATAATAGATTATTTGACCATTATTAAACACATTAAGTAGCATAATAAAATAAATAAAGTTCTACTGACCTCATCAATAAGAAGCCCCCTCGCCAGCAAAATCCGTGTCCTTCGTTGCCAACAAAATACATAGCCAATACATTGCAATTAGATTCGGATATCAATTAACCCCTTAATCACCTTATCGGATAATAACCGCATAGGTAATTAAGGGGTTAAGCCACCCTGGCCCGATACCCACCCTTCACCCATTCATTTGTACAGTGGCTTCATCATGCAACTATCTCTCTCTCTCTCTCTCTCTCTCTCTCTCTCTCTCTCTCTCTCTCTCTCTCTCTCTATATATATATATATATATATATATATATATATATATATATATATACCACCGTGGACCCGTAGGGACCACCCGTGGGCCCCCAGACCCCTGTGGGAACCACCCGAGGCCCCTCAGACACCTGTGGGTCTGACCCGGGGCCCCCCAGACAGCCACGGGCCTACCCGTGGGGACCCCATTGTGGCCCACGATGACCCACGGATACCACCTGGTGGACCACGGTGCCTGGCGGGGACCACCCATAGGCCTCCAGACCCTGTTTGAAACATGGTGCTGGGCTACTGTAGGTCTGTGAGGTGACCTGTCAGGCCCACCGGGGACTCCCGTGGGTCTGGGGTATTAACCCTGTATGTAAAATAATAAATTATGTATTTATGGGGGGGCATAGGGGGTGGGTTATGTATTTAATAAATATAATGATGTTTATTGTGGGGCTGTGTATTGTTTTTATTGTGGGTACTGGGTGTGGGGGAAGGGGGTATTTGCCCCAAGGGTATGTGGGTAGGCCTCCCGGCTGGGTATTGGGTGAGTGAGTGTGGTTAGGCCTCACGGGATGGGGGGGTAGTGGGGGAAGGTATTTAATCCTCCCGAGTGGTGGGTGAGGGTGGGTTAACCCCTTAATCACTGTAGCGGTTAATAACCGCTATGGTGATTAAGGGGTTAGGGGACATTACATTGGCTGTTTTTATTCTTGTTTAAGTTTTGCAGCATCGGAGGGGGCATGGACGGTGATAAAGATGAGGATGGCCTTCATCGTGGCAGCCGGACATGGGTGAGTGCAATATGTATTTAATGTATTTATTGTTCTTTATGTATTTTAAATGGGCAAATTCACAATTATGCATTTGTGGATAATAGTAATTGTGCCCATTACTATACTGTATATGTTAGGGGGGGGATTATTTCTTTATAAGTATGTATGTGTTTCTACATTAATTTGGGGGGGCACAGAATTGGTACTGCAGGCCCGCGGGTAACACCCGTGGGCCCTCGCCGGCCTATTGTATCATTGCTGTGCATATATGTACTGTATGTTAGGGGGTATAGAGGTTGTTAGTGTAATATATATATATATATATATATATATATATATATATATATATATATATATATATATATATTGTTAGGTCCTGTCTACCTGACCAGACCTTAGAGCAGGTAACTTCTTTTACTCAACCGGCCGCCAGTGTATAACAAAAAGGTGTGCATATATGCTATACACAGGACAATAAAACAAAAGAAATATTCTTAAACAAAATATTCCTGTTACTACCCTATCGTCTTCATGTGAACACCACTTATATAAACCTAATAGCATAAACATTGTAATTAAAATAATAAATCCTATAATCAAACCCTTTGTTATTTAAATCAGGGACTTCAACCCTCGATTCTTCTGCCCTATAAAATGTAGGTTCTTTAGATTCGCAGGGAAACGGTGAGAAACAATAAAATACGTTTTTCTCACCTTTTTTCTGTGCAAATCTCATTTTTTCTGACATCATTGGTTAGGTCCTGTCTACCTGACCAGACCTTAGAGCAGGTAACTTCTTTTACTCAACCCGGGGAGATTCATCACGCAGCTGCTATATGCTTGTGGTCTCAGATATGATAGTTACGAGCTCGGAGAAGCAAAGATTCAATGCACGCAAGGTGGTTGAGTTCTTTCCTCTGTTTAATATGTTCACAGAGGAAACTTTTATACCAAAAGCAAGGACAATAAATCATGTGTCAATTTCATACATCTGTTACAAGCTGAGTTCCCATGTGTAGATCATATATCTAACATTACATATACCACCTGGCCTAAATTGGTGGGAACAGGGATAAAAGGTCAATAACTACTAATGGGGTCAGAAACAAGACTAGTGGTCTTGTTTCTTATAATCTTATTTCTTATGTAATAGATATCCTGGGACAGCTGGTCCAAAACTAGAATACTTTTACCAATTGGTCTCTGAGAGAACAGAGCTCGACACATACTTATTTTAACCTGTTCAGTCCCAGAAAATAACATAGCTGACAGATACAGTTTTTTTCCTTACATACCCTCCTTTTGTTCTAGAAGAACAATCCAATCGACCAGACCCATTTATTCTTCTGCACACCACTCAGGAGAGGAAAAACTCCAAGGGAGAAACCTCGAAGAGACCATAGGAGTGCAGAAACCTATCTCTTTTAGGTATCTCGTTTGATAATCAGAGATGAACATATGGGTGGTTGACGAGTACCAAGACTATTGGTATTTCTCGCTCTCATTGTGGGAGACATATACATAACGGTAGAACTAGAAGCAGAAGCAGCCTTTTTGGCAAAAATAGAACGGATTATACATCAAGTCATTTGGATTAACATATACACACAAAGTAATAAACTTGCGATTGCTATGATTCCATAAATAATTTTCATTCCCAATGCACCTAGCCAATTTCCAAGACCAAAGGTAAAATCAAACCCTTTTGGATCCTCTCGCATTCTAGATTGAATTTCTGCTAGAGTATCTATATCATGGTGTATGCTTTTTTTGATTGGTTGTCAATATAAGCACAACATTCTTTACCCATTAACTTACAAACCCCTCCTTGTGCTGCCAACAGATAATCTAGTGCATACAATTTTGCTATACTGTTGCTCTAATTTGTTGCTATTTGCTACTGAGCCTTAAAATAGCGTCTTTAGTATCGTTAAAAAACGGCATCTATATTGACTACTAAAAAATCCCCTTTTGCATATAAATCATACATTCCTAAAAAGGTATTAGACCTCCCGCAACTCTCTTAACTGAGCTACTTTAAATAATTAATGCCTTTCAATTTCGTATTCTTTGCTTAGGTAGGTTGCACATTATTTGAAAAGCGGGCAAATTCTATATCTGAGAATAAGTGGGGGTTGGTGGGGGTGAATATTTCCTAGGAGCGACTGCACAACACATACATCTTACATACTACATTTACTCAGAATATCGGAACAGCCAAAATTGCTACCATGGTCAAAATGGCTAACTTGTGATCCTTTCCTTGTGGTTGACACACGCCCTTGGGTGACCTTCCCACCTTCCTCATATCTAATTTTCTCAGCCCCCTCTTATCCTTTAGAGACAGTCTTTTAAAGAACAGTTAACCATATCATAGTCCTGCCGGACCAAAAAAATAGTCCCATAGTGCATAACTTGATTCCTTTCTGGCCATTGTATCAGCCCAGTTGATTTCTTTTTTGGTCTCTTCTTCTGGGGGCTGACATTTTCATCACCAAAAAGAGACATAGCATCGGTGGGGGGGTTGCAATGCACTTCTGGACCAAAGTTTTGCTGTTCATAACACATATATAGAGAGTAATGAGTAGGACAGACACACATACAAAAACAAAAAACATCCACTAGCTTCGCTCCCAGCGAAATAATCTAACCACCAAGTCCCAACAAATCCCAACCCTCATCTCTACCTTTAAAAACTGAAATCACTTTTCCCAAATAACATAACCTGGTCTAGTTGCAGGATAATACTGTATCTATCCTTCTATCACAGAGTCAATAACCTCCCTAGAGCAAACTCGTATTTCTACTCCCTTCGTAACCAATTCTTATATATATAGTTCATCTATATCTTATAACATATTGTCCTTTTCCAAGGGGTTAAATATAATTCTCGTGTTCCTGGGGTGCAACCATTTGGGTATGGATAGTACATTGGGTTACATTGCACATAAGATGTGGGCTTTGTTTACCAGGATTCCATTATACTGCTGCGGCCAGCTTTATCCTAACGTTTGCCCGGAATTGTTTTCGGCTGGGCGCCGAACTTGGCCGCGCGCCAGCCGCGCGTCAGCCGCCTTCCCCTCCCCGAGTGTGCATCTTTGTAGCGCCTCGCGACCACCGGCTGCTCACCTCGCGAAACCCAGCTGCTCCCCCTTGCTCCCCCTGGCTGCTCCGCATCTTCCCCTTACCCCATCAACATTCGGGGCCTTAAGGGATGCCGGGGAACCCTGGCATGGTGTGACCGGCGCCACTGTGACGCGCGGCACGTGCCAGGAAACAGCTGCAAGACAGCCGCGTCTGCCCGCACTTTGCGGTGGCGGCCGCTTTAGAATAAAGGCGGCTGCCAGTGTATAACAAAAAGGTGTGCATATATGCTATACACAGGACAATAAAACAAAAGAAATATTCTTAAACAAAATATTCCTGTTACTACCCTATCGTCTTCATGTGAACACCACTTATATAAACCTAATAGCATAAACATTGTAATTAAAATAATAAATCCTATAATCAAACCCTTTGTTATTTAAATCAGGGACTTCAACCCTCGATTCTTCTGCCCTATAAAATGTAGGTTCTTTAGATTCGCAGGGAAACGGTGAGAAACAATAAAATACGTTTTTCTCACCTTTTTTCTGTGCAAATCTCATTTTTTCTGACATCATTGGTTAGGTCCTGTCTACCTGACCAGACCTTAGAGCAGGTAACTTCTTTTACTCGACCCGGGGAGATTCATCACGCAGCTGCTATATGCTTCTGGTCTCAGATATGATAGTTACGATCTCGGAGAAGCAAAGATTCAATGCACACAAGGTGGTTGAGTTCTTTCCTCTGTTTAATATGTTCACAGAGGAAACTTTTCTACCAAAAGCAAGGACAATACATAAGTAATAAACTTGCGATTGCTATGATTCCATAAATAATTTTCATTCCCAATGCACCTAGCCAATTTCCAAGACCAAAGGTAAAATCAAACCCTTTTGGATCCTCTCGCATTCTAGATTGAATTTCTGCTAGAGTATCTATATCATGGTGTATGCTTTTTTTGATTGGTTGTCAATATAAGCACAACATTCTTTACCCATTAACTTACAAACCCCTCCTTGTGCTGCCAACAGATAATCTAGTGCATACAATTTTGCTATACTGTTGCTCTAATTTGTTGCTATTTGCTACTGAGCCTTAAAATAGCGTCTTTAGTATCGTTAAAAAACGGCATCTATATTGACTACTAAAAAATCCCCTTTTGCATATAAATCATACATTCCTAAAAAGGTATTAGACCTCCCGCAACTCTCTTAACTGAGCTACTTTAAATAATTAATGCCTTTCAATTTCGTATTCTTTGCTTAGGTAGGTTGCACATTATTTGAAAAGCGGGCAAATTCTATATCTGAGAATAAGTGGGGGTTGGTGGGGGTGAATATTTCCTAGGAGCGACTGCACAACACATACATCTTACATACTACATTTACTCAGAATATCGGAACAGCCAAAATTGCTACCATGGTCAAAATGGCTAACTTGTGATCCTTTCCTTGTGGTTGACACACGCCCTTGGGTGACCTTCCCACCTTCCTCATATCTAATTTTCTCAGCCCCCTCTTATCCTTTAGAGACAGTCTTTTAAAGAACAGTTAACCATATCATAGTCCTGCCGGACCAAAAAAATAGTCCCATAGTGCATAACTTGATTCCTTTCTGGCCATTGTATCAGCCCAGTTGATTTCTTTTTTGGTCTCTTCTTCTGGGGGCTGACATTTTCATCACCAAAAAGAGACATAGCATCGGTGGGGGGGTTGCAATGCACTTCTGGACCAAAGTTTTGCTGTTCATAACACATATATAGAGAGTAATGAGTAGGACAGACACACATACAAAAACAAAAAACATCCACTAGCTTCGCTCCCAGCGAAATAATCTAACCACCAAGTCCCAACAAATCCCAACCCTCATCTCTACCTTTAAAAACTGAAATCACTTTTCCCAAATAACATAACCTGGTCTAGTTGCAGGATAATACTGTATCTATCCTTCTATCACAGAGTCAATAACCTCCCTAGAGCAAACTCGTATTTCTACTCCCTTCGTAACCAATTCTTATATATATAGTTCATCTATATCTTATAACATATTGTCCTTTTCCAAGGGGTTAAATATAATTCTCGTGTTCCTGGGGTGCAACCATTTGGGTATGGATAGTACATTGGGTTACATTGCACATAAGATGTGGGCTTTGTTTACCAGGATTCCATTATACTGCTGCGGCCAGCTTTATCCTAACGTTTGCCCGGAATTGTTTTCGGCTGGGCGCCGAACTTGGCCGCGCGCCAGCCGCGCGTCAGCCGCCTTCCCCTCCCCGAGTGTGCATCTTTGTAGCGCCTCGCGACCACCGGCTGCTCACCTCGCGAAACCCAGCTGCTCCCCCTTGCTCCCCCTGGCTGCTCCGCATCTTCCCCTTACCCCATCAACATTCGGGGCCTTAAGGGATGCCGGGGAACCCTGGCATGGTGTGACCGGCGCCACTGTGACGCGCGGCACGTGCCAGGAAACAGCTGCAAGACAGCCGCGTCTGCCCGCACTTTGCGGTGGCGGCCGCTTTAGAATAAAGGCGGCTGCCAGTGTATAACAAAAAGGTGTGCATATATGCTATACACAGGACAATAAAACAAAAGAAATATTCTTAAACAAAATATTCCTGTTACTACCCTATCGTCTTCATGTGAACACCACTTATATAAACCTAATAGCATAAACATTGTAATTAAAATAATAAATCCTATAATCAAACCCTTTGTTATTTAAATCAGGGACTTCAACCCTCGATTCTTCTGCCCTATAAAATGTAGGTTCTTTAGATTCGCAGGGAAACGGTGAGAAACAATAAAATACGTTTTTCTCACCTTTTTTCTGTGCAAATCTCATTTTTTCTGACATCATTGGTTAGGTCCTGTCTACCTGACCAGACCTTAGAGCAGGTAACTTCTTTTACTCGACCCGGGGAGATTCATCACGCAGCTGCTATATGCTTCTGGTCTCAGATATGATAGTTACGATCTCGGAGAAGCAAAGATTCAATGCACACAAGGTGGTTGAGTTCTTTCCTCTGTTTAATATGTTCACAGAGGAAACTTTTCTACCAAAAGCAAGGACAATACATAAGTAATAAACTTGCGATTGCTATGATTCCATAAATAATTTTCATTCCCAATGCACCTAGCCAATTTCCAAGACCAAAGGTAAAATCAAACCCTTTTGGATCCTCTCGCATTCTAGATTGAATTTCTGCTAGAGTATCTATATCATGGTGTATGCTTTTTTTGATTGGTTGTCAATATAAGCACAACATTCTTTACCCATTAACTTACAAACCCCTCCTTGTGCTGCCAACAGATAATCTAGTGCATACAATTTTGCTATACTGTTGCTCTAATTTGTTGCTATTTGCTACTGAGCCTTAAAATAGCGTCTTTAGTATCGTTAAAAAACGGCATCTATATTGACTACTAAAAAATCCCCTTTTGCATATAAATCATACATTCCTAAAAAGGTATTAGACCTCCCGCAACTCTCTTAACTGAGCTACTTTAAATAATTAATGCCTTTCAATTTCGTATTCTTTGCTTAGGTAGGTTGCACATTATTTGAAAAGCGGGCAAATTCTATATCTGAGAATAAGTGGGGGTTGGTGGGGGTGAATATTTCCTAGGAGCGACTGCACAACACATACATCTTACATACTACATTTACTCAGAATATCGGAACAGCCAAAATTGCTACCATGGTCAAAATGGCTAACTTGTGATCCTTTCCTTGTGGTTGACACACGCCCTTGGGTGACCTTCCCACCTTCCTCATATCTAATTTTCTCAGCCCCCTCTTATCCTTTAGAGACAGTCTTTTAAAGAACAGTTAACCATATCATAGTCCTGCCGGACCAAAAAAATAGTCCCATAGTGCATAACTTGATTCCTTTCTGGCCATTGTATCAGCCCAGTTGATTTCTTTTTTGGTCTCTTCTTCTGGGGGCTGACATTTTCATCACCAAAAAGAGACATAGCATCGGTGGGGGGGTTGCAATGCACTTCTGGACCAAAGTTTTGCTGTTCATAACACATATATAGAGAGTAATGAGTAGGACAGACACACATACAAAAACAAAAAACATCCACTAGCTTCGCTCCCAGCGAAATAATCTAACCACCAAGTCCCAACAAATCCCAACCCTCATCTCTACCTTTAAAAACTGAAATCACTTTTCCCAAATAACATAACCTGGTCTAGTTGCAGGATAATACTGTATCTATCCTTCTATCACAGAGTCAATAACCTCCCTAGAGCAAACTCGTATTTCTACTCCCTTCGTAACCAATTCTTATATATATAGTTCATCTATATCTTATAACATATTGTCCTTTTCCAAGGGGTTAAATATAATTCTCGTGTTCCTGGGGTGCAACCATTTGGGTATGGATAGTACATTGGGTTACATTGCACATAAGATGTGGGCTTTGTTTACCAGGATTCCATTATACTGCTGCGGCCAGCTTTATCCTAACGTTTGCCCGGAATTGTTTTCGGCTGGGCGCCGAACTTGGCCGCGCGCCAGCCGCGCGTCAGCCGCCTTCCCCTCCCCGAGTGTGCATCTTTGTAGCGCCTCGCGACCACCGGCTGCTCACCTCGCGAAACCCAGCTGCTCCCCCTTGCTCCCCCTGGCTGCTCCGCATCTTCCCCTTACCCCATCAACATTCGGGGCCTTAAGGAATGCCGGGGAACCCTGGCATGGTGTGACCGGCGCCACTGTGACGCGCGGCACGTGCCAGGAAACAGCTGCAAGACAGCCGCGTCTGCCCGCACTTTGCGGTGGCGGCCGCTTTAGAATAAAGGCGGCCGCCAGTGTATAACAAAAAGGTGTGCATATATGCTATACACAGGACAATAAAACAAAAGAAATATTCTTAAACAAAATATTCCTGTTACTACCCTATCGTCTTCATGTGAACACCACTTATATAAACCTAATAGCATAAACATTGTAATTAAAATAATAAATCCTATAATCAAACCCTTTGTTATTTAAATCAGGGACTTCAACCCTCGATTCTTCTGCCCTATAAAATGTAGGTTCTTTAGATTCGCAGGGAAACGGTGAGAAACAATAAAATACGTTTTTCTCACCTTTTTTCTGTGCAAATCTCATTTTTTCTGACATCATTGGTTAGGTCCTGTCTACCTGACCAGACCTTAGAGCAGGTAACTTCTTTTACTCGACCCGGGGAGATTCATCACGCAGCTGCTATATGCTTCTGGTCTCAGATATGATAGTTACGATCTCGGAGAAGCAAAGATTCAATGCACACAAGGTGGTTGAGTTCTTTCCTCTGTTTAATATGTTCACAGAGGAAACTTTTCTACCAAAAGCAAGGACAATACATCATGTGTCAATTTCATACATCTGAGTTCCCATGTATAGATCATACATCTAAAATTACATATACCATCTGGCTTAAATTGGTGGGAACAGGGATAAAAGGTCAATAACTACTAATGGGGTCAGAAACAAGACTAGTGGTCTTGTTTCTTATAATCTTATTTCTTAGGTATTAGATATCCTGGGACAGCTGGTCCAAAGCTAGAATACTTTTACCATTTGGTCTCTGAGAGAACAGAACTTGACACATACTTATTTTAACCTGTTCAGTCCCAGAAAAGAACATAGCTGACAGATACAGTTTTTAACCTTACACACACACATACATATATATATATATATATATATATATATATATATATATATATATATATATATATATATATATATATATATATATATATAGTGTGGGGCTGTTGTGTGTTTATTTTTTTAATTGTGGGTAGCGGGGGTGGCCGAAGTGGGTATTAGCCCCAACGGTGGTTGTTTAGGGCTTGCGGGTTGGTAGAGGGAGTGCTTAACCCCTTCATGACCTCAACCCCCCCGCAAGCACTAATCAACCACCAAGGGCCAAATACCCCATTCACCCACCCCCACTACCCACAATAAACCTGGCACGGCTGGTTAACCCCTTCATTGCCTTAGCGCTTAGCCACTAAGGTAATGAAGTGCCCTTTAAATGCATTTTCCTACCTCAGATGTATGCCGGGGGGCTCCGGTGCTGGTATTAATGGTATAACAGGTATGAGCAAACAAGGAGAAGTAGAGCTCAAAACCAAGTATACAGTGACAGTTATGCTAGTCATCAGCTGGTTTAGCTCGCACGGATAGTAATAGTGGTTGTGTGTGTTCAACTTATGATTCTGTTGCGTGTGACACCAAACCTCATTCCTCATAAGGTGCCTTAGACTTGTCACCCCAATAAAACTTGATGCAGTTTGAAAAGTTTTATTTATTAAAAAAATAAGTATTTAGAGACTTCCGGTGATGTCACCGCGTATGGACACTTGAGGAGAGAGCTCCAGAGCTCTCCGTCGAATAGTATACTAAAACAGCGCTGATCGGAAGAATTTCCTCCCCAAAACATAACAAAAGAACAGGGGAAGGTATGCAGGATGAGTAACAAACTCAAAAAAGCAACCCAGCAGTGTTTCGAACTATTTCCCACCGAGTTAGAGGACCGCGGGTAGTTGGGAATCTACCCAAGATGGTGGCCTGATGAGCACACTGGAAGGCCCGAGCGGTGCCCAGGATCAAGAGATGGAAGGAGTAAGCACAGAAATCAACAAGGACTATCTGGAAGACCTATTTATAAGAATGCGCAAAGGGTTCAAAGAAGACCTGTCTAAAGCGGTGAACACCCTACGATCGGATATGAACTTACTAGCAGCCAAAACGGACACTCTAAACCACAAAGTGGAGGCGCTAGAGCAGGCCCACTTTTCGGCGGAGGACGAAATCAACCGTCTGCATTTTGAAATCAGAGCGCTCAGAGAAAATGCTGAAGAACAAGAAAACCGTGATTGCCGGCAAAACCTCCGGGTAAGATACATTCCGGAATCGGTTGACACTGAGCAGCTGTGCCCCTACCTAACAGATCTATTTTTATATCTGGTACCTGACATAACACCAGAAAAAATGGAGATGGATCGAGCCCACAGAGCACCGGGCCCCAAATCAACAGACCCCAAGAGGGCTAGGGACGTCCTCATCAGACTCCATTATTACTCAACAAAAGAAAGAATTCTAACAGCCGGTAGGGAGAAGGGAAACCTGCAATTTCGCAACTCACACATAGAAATTTACAGTGACTTATCTAGGGCAACTACAGGTTGACGAAGAGAATTGAAGCCGCTGACACAAAAGTTACAGGTATGTGAGAATAACGGTAATTCTCACGACTCTGGGGAGATCCTTTCCTCAGACGCCTGCCTCCTGTTCATACCCTTACCGAGACCCGCTTTCTTCCGGGTCAGAGGTCGCGTCTCACTTACCCATCTCATTGCTCCTGCTCCTGTCTGGCTCTCACGACGAAAGCCGGCTTCCCTTTACGTGAGCAACGCAGTCTACCCTTTTTCCCCTCTACACGCAAGCTGACTTGGAGCTGTTTACACTGACAGCTGCAGCTGCCTAAGGATCGAGTTTCTCTGCCGTCCCTCTGACCCAAGAGGAGTAACCCGGACGGGAGATCGAGCCATGGGGGCAGGGATTCCCCTCCAGTCGGGAGGTTTTTGGTCGCCGATCGAGTAGCGGGGGGATCCAGGTGCGGGGTGTGGGTTTCGGGGGAGGGGGGAGGTTTGATATAGCCAGGGATCATGACCGATACCTTGGACTCTCAGCGGGAGACGACAGGGATTCGGGAGACCCCCCCATAGAAATGGATAGAACTATCCCGGCAGAGTCACATCAGAAAGACTCCAGGAAAGAAAGAAAATGAACAACGGAGAAATACTCGAGGACTTAGGTTGTACAATGTTTTGTTAAATAATTTGGGTATTAACCGCTCCACCAAAACAGTACTAACTTTTAAAAAATTATATTAGCCAACATGTCTAAGTTAATATAATACATATCTTATTATAGGTATACCATGTTCACTAGCTGCAACAGTTGTTACCTATACAGAGAATAGATAATAATAGTACGATAGCGCCATCTATTGATGTTTTCAACAAAACGAGAGATGGTAAAGTTAAATGACACAAGTGCAGGAAACAAGATAGATTTGTCCCCAATTAGAAAACCTCCGCAAATGTTGATGTCCCAATATAAAGTTTAGTGTGTAAATCTAAGCTAAAGATGTAACCTCTCGACAAACCCCCACAGCAAGAAGTAACCCCTTTTCCCTTGATCGGTTCCCCCGATACCGGTCCCCACCCACTATAATGTCAGCCCTACCAAACCAGCACGCCTCCCCCCTCCTCCATAGAACCCTCTCCCCCCCCCTATTAGCAACCTTTCCCCCACCATCACTATCCTGTAACCCCCCACCCCCTGGAGTCTCCCCCTTCTGTGGATGTTTACCTTTCCCTAACCGAAATCAGCTCTACAGTAGGAGTAGGAATACCTAAATGATGAAGAAATATATCCTACCTTATAGAGAAGTAAGATGTTCAATCCCTAACAAAAATAAAGTTATCATCTTTTCCTTCTATCTTTAATACATTCCTCTACCCAGGGGTCCCTTTACCCCTCATATAAAACAGAGGAGTTAAGCAAGATGCTCGCGAATTATAGAAAGTTTTTTAGTCTCGATGGGATTTTGATAAAGAATGTTAGATAAATTGACCCATCCCGGGGATGACGGAAATCTGAAGACTCTTACAATAACAATAAGAGAAAGAACACATTCTTTAAGGACTTAGAGATCCCAATTATCTAATGTTATAGAAGTTATCAGTGAACTGTTAAGATTGGCTATAATGTTTTTATCGGAGGGCTCTGTGACTCCCTTGATGGGTTCCAGGGTGCGGCACGCAGGGAAGTCTCCCAGAGGCAATATGCCCACTTCCCTCATCCTTAGCGAGATGAGGGTTTCTATGTCAGGGCTTGTATACAGCCCACCTTTTCTTTTCTTTTTCTCCCTGTCTCTTCTTTCCTCTCCTTTTTCTCCCTCCCGACCCTTCTACTCTCCCACAACTCCTACCACCTCTCAGGTGAGAGAACGATGGTTGCACAAGTACGACACTCACACATTCCAGACACTGCTCGTAAAGGTTATTGAAATTAAAGTAAAAATAAAAATATCCCTTTGCCCTGGCAAAAGTGAGGGAGTCTATTGCTCTACCTTATCTCACAAAAAATGGCCAATAAAATGTCCCTAAAACTAATATCACTAAATGTAAAAGGCCTTAATTCAGTGATAAAAAGTAAACTTGCCCTTCAGGAACTCAAAAAACTAAATGGAGATGTCTTGTTTTTACAAGAAACTCACTTTAATACAACGAGCCCCCCAAACACCTTCAAGAGAGTTTACCCCCAAGCATATTATGCATCTTACTCGGCCAAAAAGCAAGGAGTAGCTATATTATTTAAACACACTACACCATTTATTCTAAACAAAGAGATAGCAGATCTAGAAGGCAGATTTCTAATTTTATATGGATCTTTATCCGGAGTGGAAACAATATTGGTCAATGTTTACGCCCCTAATGAAGGACAGACAAAATTTCTAAGGGAAGTGTGTGAATCCCTATCAGCTCAATCTAATTCGACGATAATCATAGCAGGAGACCTGAATATGGTAGCTACTCCAGACCAAAATAGGTCAAGCACAGTAGGAACTCCCCACCCTAGACAAACATATAAAAAGGCCAAAGAATTTAGAGATATATTAAAAGAATATTCAATCATCGATATTTGGAGAGCACAACACCAGGGGCAGTGGGACTTCACGTTCTACTCCTCCCCGCACCAGACCTATTTGAGGATTGACTACTTCCTAGGTACCAAAGAGGTTTTCTAGGCATCCACCCAGTCAGAAATAGGCTCTATCTCATGGTCAGATCACACCCCGGTCGAGTTGGTGCTCTCTCTACCCTTTGGTAAAAACAATCAATATAATTGGAAACTGAATGACTCCCTACTCAACCATTCAGAAGTAGAGGATAGTATCAAACAAAAACTTATAGAATACTTTATGCTGAACGAGGGAACGGTGGAATCCCCAGCGATGCTATGGGAAGCCCATAAGGCAACAATAAGAGGAGCGTTCATTTCCATAGCATTACATTAAAAAAAGGAGAAACAAAAACTTTATAAAGAACTAGTGAAAAAGTTAAATTACTAGAACAGAAACATAAAAGCAATCCATCAAAAAAATTATTTAAATTATTAGATAAAACCAGGACTGAACTCAAGCAGATCCAACTAGACGAGGTGGAGAGGGCACTAAGATGGACCAAACCAAATTTTTATGATAAGGATAACAAGGCGGATCGGCTATTAGCCTCCAAGCTTAGAGGCCTGAGAACCAAGTAACAAATATTGGTTATTCAAACCAAATCAGGAGTAAAAACGTTCAACGAAAAAGCGATAGCTAAGGAGTTCTCAGACTTCTACTCCAAATTATATAATCTAAATTTTCCCCAGAACAGATCCTCAGGATCAGAGGCTATTTCTAGATATTTGGAGAATTGTAATCTCCCAGAACTATCAGAGGCAAATTCCCAGGAACTAAACAAAGCTATATCACAGGAAGAATTGTCAAATGCAATAAAACAATTAAAAGTAAATAAGACGCCAGGACCAGATGGTTTTTCAAACAGATACTACAAGAAATTTAAGAAGGTATTAGCCCCATAAATGCAAGAAGTTTTCAATTCATTTCTTGAAGGAGCAGCCATTCCGCCATCAAAGTCCAAGGCGAATTTGGCAATTATCCATAAAGAAGGAAGGGACCCATTACAATGTGGTAACTACAGACCTATTTCCCTCCTAAATTCAGACCTAAATGTTTTTAGTAAAATTCTAGCAAATAGGCTTACCCCTATTCTGACAAGTTTAATACATATAGACCAAGTTAGATTTGTCACGGGAAGACAAGCTTCCTACAACACAAGGAAAATTATTGATATTATCGACCATGTGCATCTCTCCAACACGAAGGCAAACTTATTGAGTCTGGATGCTGAAAAAGCATTCGACAGAATAAGATGATCAAATTCGGATTTAAGGGCCAGTTTCTAGAGGGCGTTATTGCTCTCTACAACACTCCCACAGCATTCGTAAAACTCCCAGGAGATGACTCAAGCCGTATAAAAATTAATAATGATACTAGACAAGGATGCCCCTAATCTCCGCTCCTATTCGCCCTCACTATTGAACCCTTGGCAGCAACAATCAGAGATGAAAAAAATATTAAAGGAATTGAAATTGGAGGGCCAAATTACAACATTTCCCTCTTCGCGGAAGATATTATTTTGACACTAGCTAACGCCTTGACTTCCCTCCCGAATTTACAAGCCCAATTAGAACAATTCGGGAAAATTTCAGGATACAAAATTAACACAGATAAATCAGAGGCATTAATTATTACTATGACAGCACCTGAAATTAAGCTACTACAAACAAACTTTTCCTACAAATAGAATGCCTCAAAAATTAAATATATGGGAATACAGATAACAAACTCATATAAATCACTGTACCTACACAATTACCCCCCTCTTTTTGCACAGATCAAAAAAGATCTTCTGAGCTGGAATGAATACCAGATATCTTGGCTAGGAAGAATAGCTACAGTTAAAATGAATATCCTTCCAAGACTTCTATATTAATTTCAGACTCTACCAATCGATATCCCACTTACTGAACTCAAAAATATCCAAAATAGAATATTCCAATTCATCTGGAAAAACAAAAGACTAAGGGTGGCTAGATCAATTTTACTAGTCCCCAAGGAATGCGGAGGTATGGGAGTCCCAGATATCATTAAATACTATCAGGCGGCCCAACTAAAATAAGTTATAATGTGGAACAATATCCCGGCAATGTGCTGTTGGTTACGAATTGGGTCTACCTATGCGAACCCTCTTTCTCTGCCAGCCGCTCTCTGGTCTGTTAGAGGAGGAGAGTTCTTCGCTGAAAATCTTAAGTTGGGTGCAATGAGATATACATGGAAGATATGGTCTAGAAGTAAGGGGAAATATGATTTGGCTTCCTCCCCGTCCCTACTCACCCCGATAATTAATAACCCTGAATTCCCACCTGGCTGGCTCCTGAAAGAACTCAAGCATTACAGGACTTCAATATTGTAGTAGCTGCTGATTTTGTAGCAAAAGGAAACATTTTACCATACCAAGACCTTAAAAAAAAATACAATATAACCAATCTTCCAATATCATGATCCAAACCATGATTCAGGACCACCTGGGGGTGGAGGTGGAGGTGGACCCGCTGTCCGTGCTCTTTTCGAGACCTACGGATGGCCTCCAACCTCAAATAAAGAGAATGATCTCGCATGTACTCACAGCAGCCCGCTGCACAATTGCAGCGGCCTGGAAAAAAATGAATGCCCCTTAAGACAAACTGTATTACGTAGAATCAAAGAAATTAGACTAATGGAACTCCTTGCAGCACAACTTAATCAAAGAGTAGACCAATTCTACAAGGTCTGGGAGATTTGGCCAGAAGACTAAGAAAACCAAGAACTATAACCCACAGAAATACCTGAATAGATTCTCCTGTAACCGTAGGAGGGACGGAGAGGGGGGGGGGGGGGAAACACCCCCCCCTCCCCTGTTCCTAATCATACCTTGCCCAGACTTCCATAACCCTTCACACCCTTTGTCCCCTCCCCTCTCCTCCCCACCCCTCTCTTTTTCTCCCCCCACTTTCTCTCTTCTATTCTTATGCTAACTTAAAAGAGATATCCTAGGAAGCGGCTGCTTCCATATAAAGAAGCGGAAAGGGAACAACGACAAATATGAAAGTTGGGCTATGTGTAAAACTATCTATTGATATGTATGTTTACGTAATTGTCACCAGTTTTCTGGGTCTCATTGATGACCCAATGCTTACCCTTATGTTCCTTTTTCTTCCCAAAAGCTTGACACATTGTACTGTATGTTGTATATCTCTTGAAAAAACAATAAAAAATTTGAAACAAAAAAAAAATAAGTATTTCAATTCAGTATGTTTTTGGCAGTCTGGAAGATGGCACAGTGAAAATGTATGTCCCTGTTCATTATACCATACTCACCTTTTGGCATATCTATGATGTAGCACCACATACATGCTCATACCTGTAGTAGCTTCCTCCCCTGGCTTGCTTTAAAAGCAGACCACTTCCGCTTCCTTGTTGACAGTTTAATGTTCTTTTTGGAGCACACCTGAGATTCTTGTGAGATACTGCACCGACACACTTTATTCGAGCAAATACCCAGTATGTACCTGGCAGATACCTGGAATGCGCCGCTCCTCACCTCTGACAAGCCCCGTTGCGTTTGCCTTCCCAGCCTGGGTTCATGCCTGGCTGATGGGCGGCTGATCTGTTAAATGATAATGATTAGAATTTAATAGGCTGGAATGCTTCGCGTGTCTACCAGATGGCATAAATTCATGAATTGTAATGCAGTATATATATATATATACTGTGCAGTATTGCAGCCAGCGGGAATAAAATGCTTCAAACCCTGCCTGGAAAATACCTCAATGCACTCGGGCAGAAAACAGTCACAAACCTCAATACACCCGGGTATACCCGAATTCGTGGGACTAGCCGAGCTCGAATAAAGTGTGTCGCCAGTGTATGGTAATAGCTGGATTAGCTACACGTGTAAGCAGTGAGCAATGAGCAGCTCAAAAGTATGATGAGAGAGTGATGCTTCCAAACAGCTAGTTCAGTTCACACTGCTAGAGCTGCTGCCTGGAAAAGCAGTTGTAGTAGGTTCTAGTCATGTTGGGTCTGATACCAGTACACCATCCTAGTCAATAGGTGCCTTAGACTTATCAACTCTATATAGTTGATCTGGAAATCATTTTAGAAAGTGTGGGATGAGACTCATGTAAAGATAATTTGCATAGTCATTAACATATCTCGCAAGGTACCTCAGGTGTGCTCCATTTTTTTAGGAAGGGACAATTTACATAGTCACCTTTGTATGACAGTTCAAAGTGATCTATCCCAAGATTCATCTGGTTGTTTACTTTTAGAAAATATAAGTTGTGTCTGGGTTTATCATTGTTTAGTTACTGTAATTACATGAAAAAATAGAGGTGCATAAAAATCTGTGTAATACTGCTTTTGGTCCCACCACTCTTTTCTAACAAAAAACATTAACTAAACAAAAGGGAAATATATTCAATGTTATATTGTCTTAAAATGTACAAAATTAAGGTTTGTATGGTGTGTAATATGGAGATATGTATAGAGAAATGGTACTCAAATATAGATGTGTACTCTGATCACACAGAAATAATCCAAATGGAAATGGCCAATCTGGAACCAATTATAATACTTCAAAGTCCATAAAGATATATACATCCAGGGGACCACAAGACCTAGCGTGTCCACTTGACTGCCGCAACCAATGGTCTTAATGTATTGACCCCATATAGGACATAAGTATCCCCAAATATAGGGTCATAGGTAAACATAAGGGGCGAAAGCCCATTACCTGCCCATAGGGGTGTCCAGAATGAATCCGAAGTTCCAAGGTTCCATAAGCGTGCAGTTCTGCAGGGTAAGTCAGCAAGCAGAGAATGTGAGGCACAAGAGAACTGCAGAAGCGTCATCCATAAAAAAAATGAATTCAGGGCCCTGAATTCATTATTCCTATGGATGACGCTTCTGCTGTACTCCTGTGCCTCACACTCTCTGCTTGGTGTGTAATATGGCCTATTCATGCAAAATGTTGATAGCCATATTACATACTGCTTTGCACATAATACAACAAATCCCAATATTTTTGTCTAATAATGAGATTGCAGAAGTCACAAAACCTACAGTAATACACACTTGGGATCAACAGCAAATAAAATGTTAACTTGGTATATGAGTTACTAGAAAACAGCACAAAACTGACAAAAACTCGTTATTTAAAAATGTTCTGGCATAAATCTTACAATTCCTTGACCATGCATGTGGAAACTGCTTTGGCAGTAAAAGGTTTAATAAGGGCCCTAATGTTCCTGAATACTCTTGGACTCCTACTCACTATTTGGCAATTTGACATTAAATCCAAGGAGTTATAAAGCATGGCAAAGCACTTGCTCTTGCACAAAGAGATGAAAGAATTAAATAGTCATCAAGAGGGAGCAGCAGCAGCAGCAGCTAATAGATACAAGCAAAGAGAGGAAGGAGAGCATTTCATCAATGGCAAACACATACTGTAGATACTGCAGAAGCTATTTTAGTACACGTGCTGTAGACAAATGGGTTAGAGTCTGAAACAATGAATGTGTCCTGATGTAAAACACAGAAAGGGTTATTCACCAAATGATGGTAATGTTCACAAACGACTTTTGCCATTTAGTTAATAATTACCAAAGTGATAATAGAACTCTGACAATTGCTATGAGAGATTTAGAGAATGAATGGGCAAATCAACTATAACCTGCTCATTTGCAATGGATTGTATGTTCTCCTCTATAACGAAACATCCAGGGATCAATTATATTTTCTCAGTGAAATATCCAGCAGATTCATTAAATTATGTTGAAAGATTAGATGCTTCAAAAGGCAAATCTGCATTATGGCTGAGTGTCAGAATTTTGTCACTTTAGGAATTCTTTGTTCTGATAATTAGACCTTAGAGAAGGCTTTTACAGTCAACCAGGACCAAAACTCCACGTCCCGTTGCATATTAAAGCTTGAAATATGAAAGTTAAGAGAGAGGTAATAATAATGTTCTATGATAATATGCAATGCATATCTACAAAAGTAGAAAAGATATATGTACATACTATATGCTAGTTAGTCTCTGTTAACTGAGGTGCAATTATCCCTTCTTGTCATAGAACTCTGTTATGGTCTGTAAAGTGGTATAACATGTATAATAGGAACATTTCATACTATAATTTAAGTTGAAGCTGAAAGTAAATAACAGTGACCAATAAACCCTTGACTCTTCTAATAACAAAGGAAGCTTGAATAAATACGGAAGAGGCATAAATGACATAAATAAAATAGATATAAATGTCCTTTAACCGCAGAGATTTGCCTTTAACATTTAGATTAATTTAAAAAAAAAATGTATGTCATATGGTAAAGAAAATCTAACTCTGGACTATGATCTTTTTATTCTTCTTATCATTAACATTAAACATATTGCAGATTAAAAAGTAACAGCAACAATAGTCAGTAGAAGCGAGACACATATCAATTAAACTACAATAGATGTGCTACCCATATACTCCAAGTCTGAGCCACTGTTCTGTATCTACTGTAGTCCTTTACTGTACATAAATATTTAGCAAAACATTAATCCCAGATATAATAGCAAGTATAAATTAGGAAAAATTATGTTTGCCTTTTTTGGGGAGACAATAGAATGGAATGTCATATTGTTATGTATGAGAAGAGGTGTGACTAATTAGAGTAGCATCCATGTTAGCAGACTATGTTACCAGACAATCTGTCATTCAGTTCAGATTACAAGATGCAGAGATGAGAAAGGGCCATTTTCTCCTACTTGTATACAATATGTGGTATTTGAATTAGAAAGACATTAAATAGAATGTGCAGTGTGTGCTGTGGGCTGTGAGTGATTTCAATGCTCTTTGCATATCTCATTACCATATCTTCTAGGTGCTCCTTTTTGACAAAGAAGTGTTAGATATACAATTTGAGACACTAGGACACACCTCTTAAAAAGTCTACAAAATCTACCAAAATCTGCACATTTATAAGGATCCATAATCAATTGGTGGACTTTTATTGTTCTAACCCCCCCCCAATGCATTTTTGAGAATAATCCGCAGATGAAAGGAATGGTCCAATCTGCGGCAGATTCCGGTGAAAATTTTGCCCATCTCTAATTCTTAGGCCCAGATATATCAAACTCTGGTAAAATGGAGATAATAAAAAAATACAGTATCTTATTACAGCAATTTAGAATATAGAGAACATCAAAATTGTGGTAATAATTTACTGGGGGATATAGTTTACCCAGAATTGCGATGCGAACATTATCGTAACTGTTAATAATGCATTAATTATCGCATCACAATCGTATTAATACTATTTATATCATAAGCTTCTGGAATATCTATTATTACATAACCCTATGGTAGAAATAACATTAACTTGGAAAAAGAAAGAAGCGCTGACACCCTATTCCTATAATATAGTAGCTCTATAAATCTTATCAGATAATGGGAGATTACATATAGATAAATTGATGAAAAAGTCCAGTCTTAGATGGAAATCCTGGAAAGTACATGTCCTAATCCTGCTTCCATAGTCTGTAGGGGGGAGTTTCCAGATCCCTCTGAAGAAATTGTATGGAAAAGGTGGTAGTCCTCTGGCACATGGATCCAGCGATAATCCGGTGAAATAAAAGAGAGAGAAAGAGAAAAAAGCACCAGTGTAATACTTTTATATAAACTTGTCTCTCATATATATGAGTATGAGATTAACACTTACATATGCATCTAGAAAAACTTTCAATAAAGAACATCCATCTTTTTGGTTTGTTTTGCTGAACCCTTTAGTTAAGAAACAGATAAGAAAATGCCATAGCATAATAACATTTATTAAAACATTAAAGATACAATTGTGTAGATTTTCCATTCACAAATGCCTATCTTGAGTTGTATGCATGTTAAATACAAGGTTTTCCAGCACAGTGGATGGTCTCCATTCCTCCGAGCAGATGGTGTTACCGGAGACATGAACCAGACACAATCCGGCTATTGTCCTCGATGGGGTATCAGCATTCAACACGCTCTTACAGTGGTGTCAAACTCCCTCCATTCTCCTCACCTAATCCTCGGTGGATGGTATTCGGGGACTATCAGGGAGGGTGGCAGTCTTCTCCTCTGCAAGTGTGCAGCTCCTTTTCCCAGATCACACAGCTGGTGCTCTGATATAGTGAGCGGTAAGCATTTCAAACGGTTCTGCACATGCATCTGTAGATCTAATGAGGATTCCTATGGTGGTGCATGCAGGACAACCAAACTCATTTTGCTTTTTGATTCTTCAGGGGTAATGGTCTATGATGTTACTTGTTCCTTTAAATAGTATTTCTATGCTTTAGACCTATAAGGGTCTCCCAACATGGCTGCCGAGGCAGGACATCTTCCCCCACCAACAGGGCTGCCGAGGCAGGAAGTCAGCCTCAGTCTGGAATTATTGACTGCACCTGTCTGCTCCCTTTATAAGGCTTCATTCTCCACTCCTCCTTGCCTGTGCAAGGTTCTGTATTCCTTGTTCACTGCTAGAAGCCCTGCCCTACCTGCTTTGTATCTTGCCTATTGCTGACAACCTCGGAACTGTTACCCCTACTTCTCTGCCTTCTCCAGCCCTGACCCTGGAATAGTAAACACGTTTATCCTGTCTTCTCCTGCCCTGAGCTTGGACCTGGACCTTACTACTATGGGTTGGTCTCTACTCTCCACCTCTGCCTAGCGAGTCTGTCTCCTGGACAGTACACAGCGACGTACGCAACCATAATATGTTGCCCAGGCCAAACGCTATGGACCCCTCAGAGGTGGAGATGGCTGTGTCCCTCAATGGCCATCTTCTGGGTAAACACTCCACCCACCTGGCTACGTTAGATAATGCAATTTCTTCCATTGCCTCCAGCTTCCAAAAACTTGCCACCCTAGTTCTTCGTGCACCCCCGGCTGATTCTTTGTCGGAACCCTCCCTTCTGTTCCAGCAGACTACACCCATGCTGTGTTTCTCAAGGAGCCAACTATTTCCAATTCTGAACGCTATGCTGGCTCCCCCTTTGGCTGGAGGGGGTTCCTGAATCAATGCCAGATACTTTTTGATGTACAACCTTCCTCCTTCAGTTCCCATCGCTCTTGGGTGGCATTTATAATTTCTCTCCTGGCAGAGGTTTCTTTTTGCCTTTTTCACCCATCATAACTTAAAACTTGATGGTAAACCCTACAGTCTTGAAAATGCAAAGCCAGCTGTACAACCAACTTCACACTGATGATACCCATTAAGGTTGAAACATGTCTGTGAATGGTTTCTCTGGCTTTGCATCTGATTCCCATTGTGCTTTTAAAGCTGTGTTAACAGCAAGCATTAGCTTAAATGGGCTCCATGTAACAATAGTTTTTCAGACAAAAGGTGACACATTGTGTGCTCATTTGCATGTCTTTTCCCAGAATCCTTTGCTGAAGTGGACGCACTGTATGCTGGGGATAATGGTGAAAGGCAGGGTTACAGTGATCTTTTTATTTGCTATATGCAATATGGTGGAGGTTTCTTGTTGCCTTTTTCATCCGCCATAACTTAAAACGTATATATATATATATATATATATATATATATATATATATATATATATATATATATATATGAGACACACAGAGACACAAAGAAGACCCTATAACAAGCACTCAGATATATCTGTAAAGGAAATCTATACAAGATATGTGGGATAATGCAAAATAACACAATTTTATTATACAAAAAATATACAACAAAAAGTAAATTTTTTTTTACTAAATTACTAAATTACTAAAATTTAACAAGGGTTATCTGTTGATCCCCACTAGCCTACAGTGTGTATGCCCGGTGTGATATATAAAACAGCATGAGGAGCAGACAGCTGCAGAATCAGAAAGCTCTGAATCAGGCTCCAGAGAACAAAAATGGTGGTTAGTAGCAATGCTGATGCAAACACATTGTAGGGCTATAACCCAAAACCACCAATACTTAGCTTAGTACTGCAGCATGTCTCACAATCCTCTGCACCTCAGAACCGAGCATACTACAGAGCATACTTAAGTAATAATCACAGAAGAACAGGGCATTACTGGCCAATAATGCCCTGTTCTGAGGGGATTATTGGTAATATAGGCTAAATGTACACTTTTTTCATAAATAATAGACACTTTTGTATAGTTAAATAGATTTTCTTATTAAAATAAAATGGTGAATACATGAAACCACCTCTATATACGCTTACATTGCAGATATCTATATCACACACCGCCGCCCTTCTGTGTACACACACACACACACACACACAAACTGCTGCTACACACACACACACAACAGCACACCACACACAACACAGCACCTCTACACACACAGCAGCTCTACACACACACACACACACACACACACACACACACACACACACACACACACACACACACACACACACACACACACACACACACACACACACACACACACGAGCTCTAGACACACAACACAGCACCTCCTCTACACTCACAACACAGCACATCTACACACACACAACACAGCAGCTCTACACACACACACACACACAACACAGCACCTCCTCTACACTCACAACACAGCACATCTACACACACACAACACAGCAGATCTACACACACACACACAACACAGCAGCTCTACACACACACAACACAGCAGCTCTACACACACAACACAGCAGCTTTACACACACACAACAACAACAAAGCAGCTCTACACACACAATCTCTGCTGCTACACACACATGCTACACCCATAAACACTGCTGCTGACACTGACACACACACACACACACACATACACACTGGAGCTCTATACACACACACACACATCAGCTCTACACACACACAAACTGCTGCTACACATACAACAGCACAACACAACACAAACACACACACACACTGCAGCCACAATAAAAAATGCAGCCACTTACTAAACTTTGCACTCCCCCCCACCTCTACACACAACGCAGCACAACACAGCACCTCTATACACACCCCTATACACAATACAGGACCTCTACACACACAACACTGCACCTCTATACACAGCATCTCTACACACAACATAGCACCTCTACACACACATACACACACACTGCTGCTACACAAACATGCTACACCCATAAACACTGGTGCTGACACTGACACACACACTGGCGCTCTATACACACACACATCACCTCTACACAGATATACAACAGCACAGCACAGCACACACACACTGCTACTGACACTCACACACAAACTGCAGCCACAAAGAAACTGCAGACAGCCACTTACTTATTTGCTTTGCAGACTCCACCAAATTCAACGGAATCTGCTCAGAAAATCTCATTCAGCTCGGGAGGGGGAGCAGTCAACCTGTGGCTGATACGTCCTGACCAATCCCCTGCCCTGTCTCAGAGCTGTTACTTCAATCAGACAAAGCCCTTGCCCTGTCTCAGCTGTTCTGAAAGCTGATTGGCTGGAAATAAACACATTGAAAACTACACATTCTGCTGCTTACATTCCGGGCATTACTGATTGAAATTAGGCTTTATTGCGCCTGTCCCTTTAACACAGCAAAACAAATGAAAATAAGCCAAACAAAAACTTATCTCTGCTTTGGAGACTATATACACATGTAGCTCATCCCTCTCTGACTGGGTTGGTTAGCTAAGCTATTTACCAGCCCCAAAATATAAACATATATACAGATATATGATATATAACAGTTCCAAAAGAAAGTCTTATCTGTCTCCTGAAGCTGTAGGGGAAGTTCTCTCGGCTATCTTGGGTAAACACCTTTATGTGCTACAGCAATGTCTGTCCAGGTTTTGAGGTCTGGTCGTCTTGTCTTGCTATCAGCATACCATTCAGTCCTTCTGCAGCTCAAGACAGCCGTTCCTCTGGTCAGTCCCCCCAATTGTGAGACTCAGGAATCTCTCTTCCTGTCTCAAAGGCAGGCTTTTCTAACAAACCTCTAATCAGCCAGGTGGTGTTGGTTAATTGACTACCAGCAGTAAACCACCACACTGCTGGATTAGAGGCACATTTTTGAACAGGGTCATGTCCCCTGTTACATACCTCCCCTGTTTGTAGGAAGCTCTGGCTTGCCACTGCCAAAGCCCATCCTTCCACTCTCATTCGAGATATCTCAGTGACTTGAATGAGAGTGGATGGAGGAGAACCCTCAGTCCTGCTGGGATTGGAGTCCTTCCTCCAGTTTAGTAGTGTCTCCTCCAGAAGGTGCTTGAGATCAGCAGTCCTCAGTCGCTCAAGGAGAACTTTTTCCAAGTACAGTCTTTCTACTGACCACGTGGTCATGAGCTTTCCCCTGTGTTGGACGCTCCTCTTTTTGTAGGCAGACTGTATCGCGACAGTCGCAGAGCGCTTATGCAAATTGCTTTCTGTTGCCATCTTTCCCATGTGCTCCGCTTTCGCACCAAATGTCCACTTCATGGTATCACAAGAGGGCCTTAGAACAGCCACCTGTGCCCTCAGTTCTTGAAGCTATCTTCCTGCACTTTTCCCATTCAATGTAGTTGCCAGTTCAGCTTCTTTGGGATTGAGTTGCGATTCCAGCTCCATTTCCAGAGAACGTCTTATCTTTTCAGCTTCCTCAGCTAAGGATTCTTCTGGCTTTGATTCTGCACTCCTACCTCTGTTTGTTGCTTGTCGGGCGGCTGCAGGTTTGGCTAGTGCTTTCTTAGGTGGCTCAAACTTCGTAATATTGTTTTGAAGGTGAGTAGTGTCCCCAGCTCTCACTGTACCCTTCTCCTCATGGGCATTAGTTACTGTGGGATACCAATGCTTGGGCAGAGCCAATACCTTCTTCCGTATTGGAGGCATCTGTAAGTTACTAGTCTGCAGAGTCTCACTCTGTTTCTTGAGTGTTTCCTGCCATTCTCCTTTCAGGGTCTTTATTTCTTCCCTGTGCTTTCTCTGAGCTTGCTTCCACCTATCATTCATTATTTTGTGGAGCACTGTGAACTTCTTTGCTTGGGCCGCAGATACTCGTCTCAGTTTCTGGACCTTTTTACGCTCCCTCTTGTACCGAGTCACCTGGCCTCTAAGTTTAACCTCCAGCGATGCTTTGGTGATGATCAGGGTAGCCTTCAGTTTATTGTGAGTGATAGTGATTATAAGGCGCTAACAACTTAAATAATAGTGATAGTGTACAGGTTAATAGTGCAATAAACAATAAATTTGTGCTCAATATAATATAGATCCCTGCTCAAACCCTCTGGTAGAACCTGTTTCCCGGGTTCCAAGTAGAATGATATGTTTCAGACAGTCCAGGAGGAGCAAAATATGGGGAATAAAGGAAACAAAAAACAGTGCAAATTTAAGTGCAGACGTTGAGACTAAAATCCAATATGATGTCAGTGTCTTGGCTCTACTGGTTATTCTACTCACAAGATGTTATTTGGTATATAAGCAGTTGGCAGATTGGGCTGCCACCCCAGGTGAATGCTGAATACTGTGTGACTCCCTCCAGGCTCGTCTCATCAGAATGGTAGATACACATGCAGAGGAAGAAACAGAACTACATAGCGCGATCTGTCTTTGAATTGACTTTATAAAAGGTATTAGGCATATAAAATGTGCACTTACACTGTGCCAAAATTAAAATTGCATTTTCACATAAATAGTGACTCTAGGGTCACTATTTATGTGAAAAATGCAATTTTAATTTTAAGTGCACAGTGTAAGTGCACATTTTATATGCCTAATACCTTTTACCTTTTACCTAATACCTTTTATAAAGTCAATTCAAAGACAGATCGCGCTATGTAGTTCTGTTTCTTCCTCTGCATGTGTATCTACCATTCTGATGAGACGAGCCTGGAGGGAGTCACACAGTATTCAGCATTCACCTGGGGTGGCAGCCCAATCTGCCAACTGCTTATATACCAAATAATATCTTGTGAGTAGAATAACCAATAGAACCAAGACACTGACATCATATTGGATTTTAGTCTCAACGTCTGCACTTAAATTTGCACTGTTTTTTTGTTTCCTTTATTCCCCATATTTTGCTCCTCCTGGACTGTCTGAAACATAGCCTTCAGTTTATCCTGCTGCTTTTCGAGGACGCACAGGGTAATCAGACGTTCCTGCAGCACTTGTATTTCCTTAGCAACATGCAGATTTTCTTCCTGCAGTGTTCGCTGCTTCTCCTTGGCATTCTGGAGGTGTGTATGCAGACCTTGCAGTTCGTTCTGCAGTCGGTGCTCTGCTTCAAACTTTTCATCTTCCAACCGTTTCTTTATTTTCTCAAGCTCGTGCAGCTTTTCATTCTTTCCATTGACGTGATCTGTCAACTCCGAATTTTATTTTTTTCATCTTAATTTTTTTCTTTTTTCAGTCTCTGTAATATTCAGGGCCTCCTTGCAGTCCACCTTCCATTTTTGCACATCTGCTTGGAGGCGGGCTGTCTCCTGGCGTGAGACTTCCATCTCTAGGTTGACGGTCTGAAGCTCCTTCTGAGAGACTTTGAGATCTAAATTAAGATGGAGGATAGTTTTCTTTGAAATGTACAGCTCCTCAGCGAGACTGTGAAGTTCCTTTCTGGAGACTTCCAGTTTTGTGCGGCAGCTGCCGATCTCGTGGTGTGAGGCATCCAGCACTGTGCGGAGGGTATGAACCTCTTTCTGGGATACTTCCACCTCTGTCCGGACACTGTTGACCTCCTGTTGTGAGGCATTCAGTTCTATGCGAAGAGTGTGAACCTCTTGCTGAAAGACTGTAATCTCCTTCAGTGCCTCCTCATAATTTCGCTTCAGCTTAGCCATCATTTTATCGGATTGGCTCTGCTTTTCCGCCATGGTGGCATTATTAGTGTTTGCAGCATTTAGCTCGGATTTGAGATCGTCCAATCCTGTTCCAGATGCGAGCACCGTCTTCTGTAGCTCAGCATTATCTTCCCTCTCAAGTTTCAATTGTTCCCGGAGCAGATCACAGTCACGCCTGGCAATTTTGAGGGCATCTTCAGGGCTGGTCAAGGGATCGTCACTCACTGGTACCGGCTCCGCTTCCCTGGGATGGTTGGTTGAGGGTTCCTCACTGTTGGCACCGGACAGATACTTCTTTGGGTTACCCGACTTCTGCCTTGGGCCCTCTGGATATTCGTTCATCCGCATCTATTCGGTCTTTTCGGTTCGTACCGAGTTCAGGCACCCCCACCATTCTTGTGGTGTTTTGTGGATGTGACTCGGTTTGGGTTCCATGTAAGAGATATCTTCCTCCTCATTGGACTGGAAGGGCCACTCTTCCGTGGGGTAGGGTTAATTACAGAAACGCTGTATCTTGTCCTCCATTTTGGAACTATCAGGTGTATTTTTCTTCCTGACCTCAGGAGGCGCTATTGCAGCTTTTGCCAGTGTATTTTCTAGAACCCCAGCTTGTGATAGTCCAACCGGTGGGCATATTTTGCTTGTAGAGGTCGTAGCTCTCACAGGCGTCTCTGTAGCCTTTTTCTTTCCTTTAGTATGTTTTACAACATCAGCAGTACTGTGCACGCATACTTTCTCATCAGTGATACTGGATGTGCAGTTGCTAAGTAAAACTTCTGTACCTTCCTTGGGTCCACAGCACATTGCTGGCTGCTGCAGTTCCTTGATTCGTTGGAAAACATAGTCCTCTGGCTGCTGCCCTTTTTCTGGGGCCATGTAGGGGCCATTCTCATCATCTGAATAAGGCCTGAAGGGACACTGCTCCGTGTGGCTGGGCTCTTTACACCAGGAACATATTTTCTTCCCCATTCTTGCAGAGTCTGTATTTTACTTCAGATGGACGGCCATTTTAAATTCCCAGAGTTTTTTTTCTCTTTATGTGTACTCTTCACCTTGACCAATTTGGCACTATTTCCTTGCTTCAGCAAAGGCGTTTGCTTTACACCATTTTCTTGCTATGTGCAATCCCTCCGCTTCAGCAAAAGAATTTGGTTTTCTGCGTGAGTTCAGTAATTTTCTGTCTCATCTTTGGGTATTATGGCATTCACTCTTCACACTTTGGGTTCATGTTGTAATCCCAAGATACACAGACAGAAAAATATATATATATTTTTTCACTCCCAGCAGTTCAGCAATCCCTTTTTACTCGGTAGGGCAATTTTACACTCAGCACTTGCTTGCTGAAAATTCCCCTGCTTCAGCAAAAAAATATTTTTTTTTAAAGAAAATAATAAACAAAGCCTAGCTCCTTTCATTGGAGTGCTAACTCACTTCTTGAACCCTGACTACAGCTGGAAGGCAAAGCCCTTATTTCAACAACCATATTACATATTATTGTGATAGGCAAGTAAGGTTTACTGCTGCGGCTCATTTCATTCTAACACATCGCCGTTTTTTCCCTGGCTTTTTCCTGGAATGCGACGCACTTCACCGGGAGCATGCCGCATTCATTTTGCATTCTCAGCCACGGGTCGTGCGCGGGTCATGCGCGGTTGACGCATGGTTGATGCGTTTATTGAGAATGGTTCGGATTTAATAGGTTGCCATTCTTCGCGTGTCCGCCAGATGGCAGATATTCATGAATTGTAATGCGCATGTGCTTCAGTAATGTGTCGACTTGCAGGTGTTTCGTTTAAAAAAGATACCACAGTGTGCTATTGTAAATTGGCCTTGAGATTGAAGGAAGAGGTTGCAGAAATGTATCAATTTAGGCTTTTCATATTAAATAATGACAAAGACCAGTTTCTGTTACAGTATTCTCCAGAGAGCCGTCGCCATGATTGTTCAAGTGCAGCCCGTTTTCCAAAAACCTGACAGAAGTTACGCGTATTTGATATGGGCCGCGATTAATGCAACAGATGATAAGATGGCAACAGTTGTGCAACTTTATCAGTATTTGATCGAAAACTATGACTTTTAGAAATTTTCGCCAGCTCCTCATACGTGGAAGCGTGCAATAAGGAAAAGGTTATGTAGCGATCCCTGTTTTTATTGTATTAGCCACAATTTGTTGGAGGGTATTGGTGTTTATCACCGGCTTTTTTCTGTATCTATGATCATGCAGACGGCAAAGGCGAAAGGTCGTGTTAAAACAACTAAGAAATGACAGTCGCTGCCAAGCTATGCACCAGCACCGGCTTCCAATAACGGTCCCACCGTCAGTGACAACCCTTGCTGTCTATCCAGCAAGCCTGAGCCAGATTTCGCGTGCAGTTTCGATCAAGCTTGCATGTACCTAAACTATTTCCAGCCTCATCAGCTCACTAAAGGTGTACTAGTCCCGCTGCAAACTATCGACATGGATGATCAAGAACACTGGACTGGCAGTGGCCCAGCTCCGGCGCCAGCTGAATGGGAAATTCTATGGTGAGTATTGTTGCCGTATTATTTTCTGTGTTTTTTTTATTTTGACAATACAGTATCAATATCGGCGCGATTCAAAAGTCAAGCGATTCTCCTGAAAGCAATATTATTGGCTGAGCGGCTTCTCCAGTACTGTGCTGCAGATACTGAACAATTGGTGGAACGCTAGGCGCATGCGCATTGGAACAGGAGACGCCCACGAGAAAATTATTGGTGGGACTGGCTGGGAACTTCTTTAGGGGGCTGACCATTACAGTAAAACTTTTCTTTTTGTTTTTCCTCAGAAAAGAAAACAGCTAATGGAGGGATTTCGATGGATAATATCGCTTTGTGTAACAATGCCTGCACATTGCTGAATCGGATTTAAAAACCCACGTACCGGAGTCTACAGTTCAGTGGCCGTTGTTAATGATTAGGATAGAATACTGTACCTGAAACAGCATGCTGATGTTTTCCGGCCGTACAGTATACAATACTTTTTTATATACAGTATACTGTGTAATAAACCCGAAAAAATAAAAACTATGCATTTATTCTACATGTATTACAGTACTGTACATATAGTATGTGTCTTCTATACAGTGCCAGTACATACAGTACAGTACAGCACAGTGGCGGCCGACCTGAGTCTAAGTCGGCTAGATCTGCGGTTCTGAGATTATCCTGGGTAGGTGCGGGTTTTTGTGGTTTTCGCCCGGAGTGAACTGCGTTATTTTCGCGCTCGTGATATTAGAATTTTATTCTCGTTGTCTGCAATACTGCAATGCCATGTAAAAACTCAGTGGGGCGTTTGCGAGCTGTTGTCTTGGAAGTCTAATACCTACGCGGTTCAACCTACGTCAGTACACAGTCGTGTGTGCGCGCGCAGTAATTCTAAATTTGCATATTTAAAGTATACATGCATTTGCAGTGCTGTTCTGCAGTACAGTATGTCTCAGTATGTTTCATTTGAAAATTGTGGAAACGCATAGGCGTGTACTTTACTGTAACAGTGTCAAATTTCGGCATATACAGCGCTCTCCTCTTAGGATAATTAACTGCACTGCAGGGTATTTTAACTTCTTATCTTCTCTACAATGCAGTACATCTCTCCCACACCATTCCTTTGAATGTGTGTCTGGTTTCTGGTTTCAATCACATTCCTGCTTGACAGCAAGTGATTACTATGCATGCGCCTGTTAATTCGCCCACCACTGCTTGCTTGCTTGCTTGAGTGAGTGACCAAAAAAATAATAATTTTCTTTGTAATTTTTTTATTTTTATTTTCACAATCTGTGCTGTAGCTTTTGACTGCCACCCTGTGCGTTTGACTGCACATGGTTGATTTGTGTGATTTTACGTACTGTATTTGGGGGTGTATTATTATGATGAACTGCCTTTTGAAATTAAAGTATGTCTTTAGCTTTGAACTTCATGCAGCTGTACCCTGTAGCCCCCTCCCCCACGAACGCTAGCTCAAGGATTTGAAATTCAACGGAGTCGTTAATTTTCTGAATCTTGACATTGTGTTCTTAATCCATCCATAGCTGAGCTATGTGTAATTCTCTTTGAGATGGGAATTTTGAGGCTTTGTTTACGGCAACGCTTTGGAAAGTCCCTTCTCGAATTTGATTTGCACAGAGCATCACCTCTCTATGCGCCTGTGTGTAATCTTCTTTCGGATGGGAGCTAGTTGATTCCTGCTAATGCGCCTGTAAATTCACCCACCACTGCTTGCTTGAGTGCCCCCTCCAAAAAAATTTAATTATGATTTTTTAACTGTTATTTTATCCACAAGCCTGCAAAAACAATCTTGATAGTATGATATTAAATCTGTGCATTTGCCTGCACATGGTTGATTTGTGTGCTTTTTATGTACTGTATTTGGGGGGTGTAGGGATCAAATTACAGTATTATGATGAACTGCCGTTTGAAATTACTGTACTCTACTCTATGTAATTTCTTTGAACTGCTGAACAACTAATCCTTCATCCCTCCCCCACGCACACACAAACTCTTATCGACAGACACCTCCAAAGAGTCATTAATTTTCTGAATTTAATTTAGTCATTGTGTTTTTAATCCATCCCTAGCCGAGCGTCAATCGCCTCACTGCGCCTGCGTGTACTCTAATCCTTTTAGAGATGGGAGCTTGCTGCTTACTGCGCACGAGTCACCCAACCCCCCCCCCTCTCCACAGAGTCGTTAATTTTCTGAATATTGCCATTGTGTTCTTAATCCGTCCATAGCCGAGCTACAAAAGCCTCAGTTAATGACTAACAGGTTACACACTTTGCATACTGTAGCCCACCACTCGATGATCATTATCTGAACTTTCCCTTGTCCAGATACCGTACTGCATTGTGTCATCTGTTCCATGGATCAATCCCGATTCTACGGACGCAGGAACTCACTCGCCTCTGCCGTGCCTGTCATGCAGAAAAAACGAAATGCGGTTGCCGTTTCCACGACAAGGCAAAAGCGACAGGCTAAGGCCAATAAAGAAAACCTTCTGCTGACCCCAAAGGCTAAGGGTTTTCATAGACGTAAGCCTTATTATATCAAGAAGATATACGGTGATGTACTCTCGACGCAAAACGATGGGCAGCCAACCAATCAAATCCGCAGACCTCTTCCTCACATACGCTTCGACGACTCTGCCGCCGCTGTCCCGGAAATCTTCAGCCTGTCTTCTCCACCCCTCGTCCTCGACGCTGCCTCTGCCCTCCCGGAAACCCACAGGCCATCTTCTCCAGCTCTATCCGACGACGCTACCGCCTCTGAAATCCACAGGTCACTTTCTCCTTGGCTCTTAGACGACTCTGCTTCTCGCCCGGAAATCCAAAGGTCACTTTCTCCATCCCTCTTCGACGATGCTGCCGCTTCTCCTCTACTGGATATCCACAGGTCACCTCCTCCACCCTTCTTCGACGACGCCGCCGCTTCTCTCCATGGAACCCCCATCTCATCCTCCACTGCACCCATCCACCCAGATGTCCACACGCCATGCACAAGAAGCAGCTTGTTAGACCGGATGCTGAATGGGATAAGTGTGGATATCCCCGGGAACTCTATTGTGCTGGCAAAGATAGATCTGCTTCTGGAGACCATGCTAAATGTGGAGCAACGGATGCTACGTATGGATCAACGGATGCTAGATATGGATCAACGGATGCAACATATGAATCAACGGATGGATCGACGGATGGAGAAGATAGAGGCTGACATAGCGGTTATACATCATTTGCTCGGTGTTCATTGCCCTGTTTCCCCGAAGCCGGAGCAGGAGGGGGACATGGATGTGATGAATGGGAGCATCGACCCCCTTCCATCACCAAGTGCACCCCCTCCACCAGAAGATGTAGTGTACATGTATGCCGTTGAGGAGGACATGACAACCCCATCAAGACCACGCCAGGAGACAACACAGCGACCAAGACCTGAGGAAAGCTTCCTCCCAGACAACCTACCATCGCACGTCGCCTCGAGCACACGCTCCCAGAAGACCTACATTCGCTTGTATCGATATGGTGCCCGACATCACCCAGTGCGATCTCCCACCGGCGTTCGGGGAGAAGTATAGGATGATGAGTGCTGGTGCACCCCACAAGTATGTCTTGTTACTTTTTAAGCACCATGTGCCCTACTCATTGTTCTGCGACTGGGCCTTCAGAGTAAACTACGAAGGAAATCGCGTAAAAAAGGCGCTTCCTGCCAATTTAAGAAAGACCATTCTGTTGTGCTAAACTGTACATGTTTTGACATGCTGTACTTAAATAAAGGATTTTTACAGAAATGTTTTAACTTGCTTGTACACACACATAGGACATGCACAATTCCAGTCCCAGAGGGCCGCAAACAGGCACGGTTTTAAAAGGTTACTCTGAAAACTGGGCCTGTTTGCTGCCCTCGAGGACTGTACTTGTGCAGGCTTGACTGACTGTTTTGCACACCATCCCACTGTATTCTGTATGTTTTGACTTGCCGTTCTTTAATAAAGGAGATGTTGCGTTTTGTATATTTTGTGAATAAAGAATTTGTTTTTATAACATGTGACTGTAAACCATACTGACTGACTGAAAATGTTTTTCTTTCTGTACATAAATGTTTTCACTAGCAGTAAACCATACACCTGTTGATGTTTTGAATTGCTGTGCACTTAAAATGTTTCTACATTGTACAGTATTTGTAAATAAATGTTTTTGTACTTACTACAGCAATAAAAGAACATGTTGATTTGTTTTACATTGTTCCAATAAATACAGTGTTTCTAGAATGTACACTACTGTCCAGGCATACTGTACTGTATACTGTAGGCATGCTCAGTATAAGAGTATTAAAAAAAATAGAGGACATATACTGTACTGTACGTACTGGCACTGTATAGAAGACAAATACTGTATGTACAGTACTGTAATACATGTAGAATAAATGCAAAGTTTTTATTTTTTCGGGTTTATTACACAGTATACTGTATATAAAAAAGTATTGTATACTGTACGGCCGGAAAACATCAGCATACTGTTTCAGGTACAGTATTCTATCCTAATCAATAACAATGGCCACTGAACTGTACGTGGGTTTTTAAATCCGATTCAGCAATGTGCAGGCATTGTTACACAAAGCGATATTATCCATCGAAATCACTCCATTAGCCGTTTTCTTTTCTGAGGAAAAACAAAACGAAAAGTTTTACTGTAATGGTCAGCCCCCTAAAGAAGTTCCCAGCCAGTCCCACCAATAATTTTCTCGGGGGGCGTCTCCTGTTCACATGCGCATGTGCCTACCGTGTAATGACACGCATATGCGTTTCAAGAAAGTTCCAATGCGCATGCGCCTAGCGTTCCACCAATTGTTCAGTATCTGCAGCACAGTACTGGAGAAGCCGCTCAGCCAATAATATTGCTTTCAGGAGAATCGCTTGACTTTTGAATCGCGCCGATATTGATACTGTATTGTCAAAATAAAAAAAACACATAAAATAATACGGCAACAATACTCACCATGGAATTTCCCATTCAGCTGGCGCCAGCGCTGGTCCACTGCCAGTCCAGTGTTCTTGATCATCCACGTCGATAGTTTGCAGCGGGACTAGTCCACCTGTAGTCAGCTGATGAGGCTGGAAATCGCTTAGGTACATGCAAGCTTGATCGAAACTGCACGCGAAATCCGGCTCAGGCTTTCTAGACAGACAGCAAGGGTTGTCACTGACGGTGGGACCGTTATTGGAAGCCGGTGGTGGTGCGGGTGCATTGCTTGGCAGCGACTGTCGTTTCTTAGTTGGTTTTAACACGACCTTTTGCCGTCTGCACGATCATAGATACAGGAAAAAGCCGATGATACACACCAATACCCTCCAAAAAATTGTGGCTCAATACGATAAAAACAGGGATCGCTACATAACCTTTTCCTTATTGCACGCTTCCACGTATGAGGAGCTAGTGAAAATTTGTAAAAGTCATAGTTCTCGATAAAATACTGATAAATTTGAACAACTGTTGCCATCTTATCATCTGTTGCATTAATCGCGGCCCATATAAAATACGCGCAACTTCTGTCGGGTTTTTGGAAAACGGGCTGCACTTGAACACTCATGGCGGCGGGTCTCTGGAGAATAACAGAAACTGGTCTTTGTCTATCTTTAATATGAAAAACCTAAATTGATACATTTTTGCAACCTCTTCCTTCAGTCTCCAGGCCAATTTACAATAGCACACTGTGGTATCTTTTTTACACGAAACACCTGCAAGTCGACACATTACTGAAGCGCATGTGCATTACAATTCATGAATATCTGCCATCTGGCGGACACGCGAAGAATTGCAACCTATTAAATTCGAACCATTCTCAATAAACGCATCAACCGCGCATCAACCGCACATGACCCGCGCATGACCCGTGGCTGAGAACGCAAAAAGAATGCGGCATGCTCCCGGTGAAGTGCGTCGCATTCCAGGAAAAAAGCCAGAGGAAAAAAAACGACGATGTGTTTGAATAAAATGAGCCGCAGCAGTATGTGTCTTCTATTTTTTTTAATAATCTTGTACTGAGCATGCCTACAGTATACAGTACAGTGTGCCTGGACAGTAGTGTACATTCTAGAAACACTGTATTTTGTTACAGTAGCAAAGGAGCCAATGGAACAATGTAAAACAAATCAACATGTTCTTTTATTGGTGGAGTAAGTACAAAAACATTTATTTACAAATACTGTACAATGTAGAAACATTTTAAGTGCACACCAATTCAAAACATCAACAGGTGTACTGCTGCGGCACAGTTTATTCGAGCATTTGCCCGTTCTGTGCCGCAGCAGTAGCCTGGCGCGCGCCCGAGTGTGACGGGCGCGCGCCGAAGCAGCGGAAGAGCGCCCTCCGATCGGGGCGCTCTCCCTACCGCTGCCGGGTCCGCCGGGTCCTTCCCGATGAAGCGTGACCGCGCGTCTATGACGCGCGGCACGCCGAGGGGCGGCCACTAGCAAGCCGGGAGATTTCCCGGCTTGCGGTACCGACCACACTTCAATAAAGTGTGTCGGTAGTGTATGGTTTACTGCTACAGTAGTGAAAACATTTATGTACAGAAAGAAAAACATTTTCAGTCAGTCAGTATGGTTTACAGTCACATGTTATAAAAACAAATTCTTTACTCACATAATATACAAAACGCAAATCTTCTTTATTAAAGAACGGCAAGTCAAAACATACAGAATACAGTGGGACGGTGTGCCTTGTTTAAGTAAAGCAGGTCAAAACATGTACAATACAGTTAAGCACAATAGTATGGTCTTACCTGTGATTAAAAACAATCTTTATTCATAAAATACAGTATACAAAACGCAACATCTCCTTTATTAAAGAAACATATACAGTACAGTGGGATGGTGTGCAAAACAGTCAGGCCTGCACCACTACAGTCCTCGAGGGCTGCAAACAGGCCCGGTTTTCAGGACAACCTTGAAAACCGGGTCTGTTTGCGGCCCTCAGGGACTGGAATTGTGCAGGTCCTGTGTGTGTGTGTACAGCAAGTTAAAACATTTCTGTATAAATACAAGTTAAAAAACACACAACAACATCTCCTTTATTTAAGTATAGCAGGTGAAAACATGTACAGTACAGTTCAGCTCAACAGTATGGTCTTGCAGTACCCGTGATTAAACAGGACAGTCCACCAGATTGTCCGTCCATGGCCGATTCCTTGCATGGCGCAAAACGCCATTAAGGCAGTCTCGAACGCCTTTCATTACAGGATCTGTAATTGTATAAAAGCGCCGCATTTCCCCCAGAATGGTCTTTCTTAAATTGGCAGGAAGCGCCTTTTTTACGCGATTTCCTTCGTAGTTCACTCTGAAGGCCCAGTCGCAGTACAAAGAGTAGGACACATGGTGCTTAAAAAGTAACAAGGCATACATGTGGGGTGCACCAGCACTCATCACCCTATACTTCTCCCTGAGCGCCGGTGGCAGACCACACAGGGTGATGTCGGGCACCGTATCGATGCGAGCGAATGTAGGTCTTCTGGGAGCGGGTGTGCTCGAGGCGACGGGCGATGGTAGGTAGTCTGGGAGGAAGCTTTCCTCAGGTCTTGGTCGCTGTGTTGTCTCCTGGCGTGGTCTTGACGGGGTTCACATGTCCTCCTCAACGGCATACATGTACACTACATCTTCTTGTGGAGGGGGTGCGCTTGGTGATGGAAGGGGGTCGATGCTCCCATTCAGCACATCCATGCCACCCTCCTGCTCCAGCATCGGAGAAACAGGGGCATGAACACCGAGCAAATGATGTATACCCGCTATGTCAGCCCCTATCTTCTCCATCCGTCGATCCATCCATTGATCCATATGTTGCATCCGTTGATCCATATCTAGCATCTGTTGATCCATATCTAGCATCCGTAGCTCCACATTTAGCATGGTCTCCAGAAGCAGATCTATCTTTGCCAGCACAATAGAGTTCCCGGGGATATCCACACTTATCCCATTCAGCATCCGGTCTAACGAGCTGCTTCTTGTGCCTGGCGTGTGGACATCTGGGTGGATGGGTGCAACGGAGGATGAGATGGGGGTTCCATGGAGAGAAGCGGCAGCGACGTCGAAGAAGGGTGGAGGAGGTGACCTGTGAATATCCGGTAGAGGAGAAGCGGCAGCGTCGTCGAAGAGGGATGGAGAAAGTGACCTTTGGATTTCCGGGTGAGAAGCAGAGACGTCTAAGAGCAAAGGAGAAAGAGACCCGTGGATTTCAGATGCACCAGCGGCAACGTCGTCGGATAGAACTGGAGAAGATGGCCTGTGGGTTTCCGGGAGGGCGGCGGCAGTGTCGAGGACGAAGGGTGGAGAAGACGGGCTGAAGATTTCCGGGACAGCGGCGGCAGAGTCGTCAACGCGTATGTGAGGAAGTGGTCTGCGGGTTCCATGGGTTGGCTCCCATTCATTTTGCATCGAGAGTACATCACCGTATTTCTTCTTGACATAATAAGGCTAACGTCTATGAAAACCCTTAGCCTTTGGGGTCAGCAGAAGGTTTTCTTTATTGGTCTTAGCCTGTCGGTTTTGCCTTGGCGTGGAAACGGCAACCGCCTTTCGCTTTTTCTGCATGACAGGCACGGCAGAGGCGAGTGGGTTCCTGCATCTGTAGAATCGGGATTGATCCATGGAACAGATGGCACAATGCAGTACGGTATCTGGACAAGGGGAAGTTCAGATAAAGATCATCGAGTGGTGGGCTATGCAAAGTGTGTAACCTTTTATGCATGGCGGCGAGGTACAGGTGTTGAAAGTGGGCGTACTCTAATAGAGTCATTACCGTATAAATACACCATCCATTTTGTGGATTCACTGCACATTGAGTACACATCAACTAAACATCAAATATACATTCTTGTGTTTGTATTTCTTTCTACTCACAGCAATGTCTGTTAAAAAGATTTCCCAGGATCTCAGCATGCGAATTAAGGAGATGTACACGAGCGGACACCGAATTGCTGCTATCCAAAGCTGGTTAGCTACTTCTGTCCTCTTTGTGCCAGCAACCACCGTGAGCTATCATGCACACGTAAAAAACAGAAAACGCAAAAGGGCACCATGGGTAACAAACGCGTAAGTATATTTATACAATTTAAAAAGAAAATTTATATCAAATAATGTACTGTAGATCTACAGTACTGTATCTAATATTTTTGTTATTTCTGTAGATTTATATTAAACAGTATATATATATATATTTTCTATTTATTTTTATATTACAACAGAATATATATTTTTTCTATTTATATGTATATTACAACAGTATATATATTTTCTATTTATATATATATTACAATCAGTATATATATTTTTTCTATTTATATTTATATTACAACAGTATATATATTTTGTATATTTATACTTATATTACAACAGTATATATATTTTGTATATTTATATTTATATTACAACAGCATATATATTTTTTCTATTTATATTTATATTACAACAGTATATATATATTGTGAATATTTATATTTATATTACAACAGTATATATATTTTGTATATTTATATTTATATTACAACAGTATATATATATTGTGTATATTTATATTTATATTACAACAGTATATATATTTTTTATATTTATATTTATATTACAACAGTATATATATTTTGTATATTTATATTTATATTACAACAGTATATATATTGTATATTTATATTTATATTACAACAGTATATATATTTTGTATATTTATATTTATATTACAATATATATATTTTGTATATTTTGTATATTTATATTACAACAGTACTGTATATATATATTTTATATTTATATTACAACAGTACAGTATATATATATTTTATATTGCTGCATATTAATCGAACAATATATTGTATCCTGTTGATCTACTGTCTCTAATATTTTTACTTACCGGATTGTTTTTCTTTACATTGTAGGGAGACAACTCTTCTGGTGGACAAAATAAGTGAGGAGAATGATGAGAAGAGTGCATTAAGGGTCAAATACACTCTGCAGGAAAATCACAATATCACTGTATCCGAGACCAGCATAAAGAAGATGAGACGCAGCATTGGATGGAAATATGGACGTGTGAGGTTAGTACTGGACAGTACAGGAGGTAAAAGTGTTGTTTAGGAAACTGTACTGTACCGCTAAAATTATTTATTCCTTGTCATTACAGAGCGTACCCCATGATATGGGACGTAAACAAAATAAAAAGAGTGGTCCAGGCCCAGGCATGGATCAACAGTGGCGAAACTATCCAGGATTGCATCTTCACTGATGAGTCTACTGTGTCGCTGGAGAGATTTGCAAGCTTTGCATTCCACAAAAAAGGCCGCATATCTTTGAAGCCGCGGCCAAAACACCCCGTAAAGCTGCATGTGTGGGGTGCCATCTCTAGGCATGGACCAGGATGCATTGTCATCTTTGAAGGTAAAATATATAAACTATAATGTAGCCTTATGCACTGTACTTTCCTAGTGTAGCCTCACTGTATGCACTGTACTGTACAATTGTGCAGTTTTTTGAGCACTTTTCTTTTCTTGCTATAGGAATCATGAATAAAGCTTTCTTCCATGACAACATTGTCCCTGAGATAGTGCAATACATCACACGCGAGTTCTCGGATGGTCACCATTTCTACCAGGACAATGATCCGAAGCACACCGCGTCAACAGCGCATATCCTTGAGCGCGGTATCAACTGGGTGAAGACGCCAGTGGAGTAAGTGCGGTAACCGTGTCTCATTTTTTCCCCACTGTTTTTACTGTGTACTGTATCTCTTAAACTAATTGTCCTTTTTTTCCAATGACAGATTGCCAGACTTCAATCCGATCGAAATGGTCTGGCATCAGCTGAAGGACCATATCCGGAAAGTGGTGAAACCCTCCAAAAAGGACGAGTTGTTGAAAGGCATAATGAGTTTTTGGAACGATGTACTCACCGTGGAACGCTGCAATAAATATATAGACCATATTGCGACTGTGTTGCCCATTGTGATCGCGCATAATGGGCAAGCATCAGGAAAGTAGTACTGTACTGTAGTATTGTAAGTACAGTATGATACAGGTAAGTATAAAATAAATTAAATTAAATTAAATCTAAATGCTTTCTAAATTAAATTAAATATTTGTGTATAGTATCTAATAAAGATTATTGTATTTTATGAAGCTACACTGCCGACACGTTTAAATCGAGCAGGGCTAGTTCCGCAAGCCGGGGGATGCCCCGGCTTGCTAGCCCCACTCCCTCGGCGTGCCGCGCGTCACCGATGCGCAGTCACGCGTCATCGGGTGTCAGCGCCCCCTGCACGCGCGTCCAGGGCTCCCCGAGGTGTCCCGCGATGTGGGGGACGGCGGCAGGGGGTTCCGGGGGACCCGGCAGACCCGGCAGCGGTAGGGAGAGCGCCCCGATCGGAGGGCGCTCTTCCGCTGCTTCGGCGCGCGCCCGGCACCCTCCGGCGCGCGCCAGGTTACTGCTGCGGCAGAGAACGGGCAAATGCTCGAATAAACTCTGCCGCAGCAGTATGAGCTATTCAATGGGTTTTGGACGTCGTGCTATGTATGAGCGCTGAGGGGGTTAAAATAACACTTTATTCTCTGATTTATGGGCCGCTATATAGTACTGAGGTATTTCCATGATATCACAACTCCTGACAAAGCAGTTTGCGAAACGCGTTGAGTTGAATCAGGGAACCCACGATTGGAAGGACTGGCAAGATTAGAGCCGACACCAGACATAGTTTGACCTCCCGCCCTTAGCTGTGACGCGAAAGCGGAAGTGACGCGACGGCATTGACGCATGCGGAAGCCCACGGCGAGGAGCGGGTGAGGCACTGGGAAGCAGCTTGAAACTGTCCTTCTAATCCATCGGCGGTTCTCTCCCCCATCCGATTATTATATGGAAAATGTGAGTTTATTAACACTTGTGGTGATTATATAATACACTGAGTCCGAATAGTATGCACTATTGTGGTTTTCCTTTATTTTCATACCGCATCTACCCATTGAGGGATATCCTGGCATTTGAGGTTTAAAGGGCTCCAGTCAGAGAGAGAAGGATCTCTGACATGCGACATTATACAGCGATTTTTGTGAGTTCTATTCTTGTAGAGATATAAGGAACAGTAGCAGTGATTACAGTCTGCACTATATATATATATATTTTTTTTCATTCACATATACAACGGTATCTTCCTGCGCTCCTCCTCACCTCCAAGAAAAGAAAACTCCATATTCTGGGACTTGGAACTGTCCCACCAGAGGAAGTTGAGCTGCTATATACACTTTCATTATTTATTCACTTTTTTGGTGTAAGGTGTATTTGTGTATGATTGTGTTTCACTCATAACACCATTTATTACTTATCACTTGGGAAGTGCCCAGTCCATCCCTCACCCCCCTCCCCCCTTTTCTTCACAGGAAAGTATGGCACAGATTTTTTCGTTCCTAATAGTCAGAGTATACAGTAGTTACAGTTTTTTCTTTACAGAGAGAGCAGCACCAGCCATCAGGTTAGAGAACATAGTATTTAACAGTAGTGAGAGTATACAGTAGTTCCAGTATAGACTAGTTTGACAGTGGTACAGTAACTACCTACTAACTGCTCAATTTTTTTCTTTCCAGAGAAAGCAGCACCAGCCATCTACAGTACAGTAGTACTACACATCACACAACGGCATAATACAGTACCCACATAACTGCACTAATTTTTTGTTTTCTTGTCGTTTCAGGAAAAAAGGGTGGCCTGGGGGGAGGTGGGGTGTTGTGTCCAGTCTAATCTGTTTGTACAGTCAAATGTACAGTATATAAACAGCAGTAAAGATGTACACAAAACCTCTCCTCTCTCAATGAACTACTGTACTGTACACAGAATGAGGAACAAGATAAAGACGGAAAAAATAATATTACTATATATACTGTATATATATTATACATTATAGTATATATTATTAAATAATATTCTTATAAATGTGCATTATTCATGTTTATCCATGTTTTACAAATGTTTTCTAAATGTTTATCCAATTTCAATTTGCCAGAAGAGCTTAATAAAGACTGCATTATGTATTATTTGTATTTTTTGGTTCCTGATAAAATAAAATAAATATTTATTTACATTCCTGCTAATCATAATCATTGACAACACCCCCCCACACACCCACAGTACACCAATGAATAAGAATGAATGACAAAACAACATGAATCAGTTAATGTTTTTTTAACTCTCAATTCTCACAATGCTGTGCAAATCAGATTTAGATTTCAAATTCGAGAAGGGATTTTCCAAAGCGTTACCGTAAACAAAGCCTCAAAGGGTTGGGGGGGAGGGTGGGGCGAGTCATGTGCAGTAATCATCTTGCTCCCATCTCAAAGAGGATTACACGCAGGCGCAGTGAGGCTTTGTAGCTTGGCTATGGACGGATTAAGAACACAATGGCAATATTCAGAAAAGTAACGACTCTGTGGAGAGGGGTTGGGTGACTCATGCGCAGTAAGCAGCAAGCTCCCATCTCAAAGAGGATTAGAGTACACGCAGGCGCAGTGAGGCGATTGACGCTCGGCTAGGGACGGATTAAAAACACAATGACTAACCTCAGAAAATTAATGACTCTGTGGAGGTGTCTGTCGATAAGAGTTTGTGTGTGCGTGGGGGAGGGATGAAGGATTAATTGTGTAGCATTTCAAAGAAATTACATAGAGTGGAGTACAGTACAGTAATTTCAAAAGGCAGTTCATCAGAGTACTGTAATTTGATCCCTACACCCCCAAATACAGTACATAAAAAGCACACAAATCAACCATGTGCAGGCAAACGCACAGATTGAATATCGTAATATCAAGATTGTTTTTGCAGGCTTATGGATAAAATAACAGTTAAAAAAATCATAATTTAAAAAAAATTTGGGGGCACTCAAGCAAGCAGTGGTGGGTGAAGTTACAGGAGCATGAGCAGGAATAAACTTGCTCCCATCCGAAAGAGGATTACACACAGGAGCATAGAGAGATGATGCTCTGTGCAAATCAAATTCGAGAAGGGATTTTCCAAAGCGTTGCCGTAAACAAAGCCTCAAAGTTGCCATCTCAAAGAGAATTACACGCAGGCGCAGTGAGGCTTTGTAGCTCTGCTATGGACGGATTAAGAACACAATGTCAAGACTCAGAAAATGAACGACTCTGTGGAGAGGGGGGGGGTTGGGTGAGTCATGCACAGTAAGCAGTTAGCTCCCATCTCAAAAAGGATTACACGCAGGCGCAGTGAAGCTTTGTAGCTCGGCTATGGACGGATTAAGAACACAATGTCAAGATTCAGAAAATGAACGACTCTGTGGAGAGGGGGGTTGGGTGAGTCATGTGCAGTAAGCAGTTAGCTCCCATCTCAAAAAGGATTACATGCAGGCGCAGTGAGGCTTTGTAGCTCGGCTATGGACGGATTAAGAACACAATGATTCAGAAAATTAACGACTCCATGTAATTTCAAATCCTTGAGCTAGCCTTGTGTGTTCGTGGGGGAGGGGGCTACAGGGTACAACTGCATGAAGTTCAAAGATAAAGACATACTTTAATTTCAAAAGACAGTTCATCATAATAATACACCCCCAAATACAGTACGTAAAAAGCACACAAATCAACCATGTGCAGTCAAACGCACAGGTTGCAGTCAAAAGCTACAGCACAGATTGAATATCGTAATACAGTAAGATGGTTTTTGAAGGCTTATGGAGAAAAAAAAATTATAATAAAAATTTTTTTTTCATTTTTTTTGGTCACTCACTCAAGCAAACAAACAGTGGTGGGCGAAGTAACAGGCGCATGCATAGTAATCACCTGCTGTCAAGCAGGAATGTGATTGAAACCAGACACACGTTCAAAGGAATGGTGTGGGAGAGATGTACTGCATTGTAGAGAATATAAGAAGTTGAAATACCCTGCAGTGCAGTTAATTATCCTGAGCGAGGGGAGAGCGCTGTATATGCCGAAATGTGACACTGTTACAGTACTGTACATGCCTATGTGTTTCAACAATTTTTAATGAGACATACTGTACAGCAGCACAGCACTGCAAATGCATGTATACTTTAAATATGCAAATTTACAATTACTGTGCGCGCACACACAGACTGTGTACTGACGTAGGTTGAACCGCGAAGGTATTAGACTTCCAAGACAACAGCTCGCAAACGCCCCCCTGAGTTTTTACACGGCATTGCAGTATTGCAGACGGCGAGAATAAAATGCTAAAATCACGAGCGCTAAAATAACGCAGTTCACTCTGGGCGAAACAAACAGAAAACCGCACCTAACCGGGATAATCTGAGAGCCGCGGATCTAGCCGACTTAGACTCAGGTTGGCCGCCACTGTACCTGCTTCAGCAGAGTCTCACTCTCCTCTTGGAATTGGGGAAAAGAGTCCATCTGTGGTTTTGTGGCTTTTTCCAGTGCAGGGTAGCCCTTTAATTCTGATCTCTGCTGCAGGTAAATTTTTGTTTTTGTTGCTCAGGCTGTTTGTAAGACTGTATGCAGGCAAAAGGCACAAAAAAATTTCACAGGCAATCTCCGGGGCCCCTTTTAACTTCAAGGGCCACCTCTCATCCCAACTTCTGACACCATATGTAAGAAATGTGTTCAGAGGTACGCAATGGAGACTGTTTTTAAGGTGAAATTAAAATTAGGCTTTATTGCGCCTGTCCTTATAACACAGCAAAACATATGAAAATAAGCCAAACAAAAACCTATCTCCGCTTTGAAGACTATCTACACATGTAGCTCAGCCCTCTCTGACTGGGTTGGTTAGCTAAGCTATTGTCTCACCTGTATGCCTGCAGACCTGGCAAGACCCCAGTACTGAGGTGGGAAGGGTATTACCATGCACCCACAGCAGTGAGGGCGTGCCCGGAGTGTGGTATGGCGTTGCCGGGCCTGTTGAGAGATGGTTAGATATACTTGCAACGCCATGGGAGTTCAGAGTAAGAGTAGTGGTGTCCGTGCGCCAAAGTCCAGGGAATACAGAAGTCAGAGTAGTCAAGTTCATAAGCCAAAGTCCAGGGGTCACAGAGGTCAGCAAGGTAGAGTACGTAGGCAGGGTTCAAGGGCAACAGAGAGCAGAGTAGTCCAGGATGAGCAGAGGTCAAACCAGGGAAATCCAGGGGCAAGCAGGAGCAGGAACAAAGCTGGAACACAGAGGAGAGCCAAGCATAGGACTGCACACACAGAGGTAACAAGAGCTATGCAGAGCAATGAGAGAAAGGACAGACGGGGGTTATAAAGGAGGGAACACCAATAGGAGAGAGAGGAGGAGCAGAAGGTGAAGTGGGAGACAGCAGGGATAGGTGAGGAGGAGAAGAGGAGGAGACAGGTGAGCCAGTGAGAGAAATCGCCTGCAGGGCATGAGAGAAGGAGCCAGGAGGCTGAGAAAACCTAGAAGAGGCGCATGTGCACGCTCCATCTGTAAACAGAGAGTGCGCGCGCACAGGCTGCGTCACGAACGCCCACACAAGGCGGAACGGAGGGGCAAGCCGCCGGAGGTAAGGGGACAAGAGTAGAGACCGAGGTTGGCTGAGAGCAGGGAATAGCGCAGCAAAGGACCGGGGACCGAACGGGTGCGCGAGCCTTGCGACGAGCGCGCACTGGTGCCGGGATAGCGTCAGAAGATGTCGGAGAAGGACAGGTGTGGGTAAAGGAAGGGAGGCTAGCAGGGGTAGGATCAGAGGAGGTAGGCAAGCGTGGGACATCAGGGACACATGAAGGGGAAGGAATCCCCTGAACCGTCACAGCTATTTACCAGCCCCAAAATATAAACATATATACAGATATATAACAGTTCCAAAAGAAAGTCTTATCTGTCTCCTGAAGCTGTAGGGGAAGTCCTCTCTGCTCTCTTGGGTAAGCACCTTTATGTGCTACAGCAATGTCTGTCCTGGTTTTGAGGTCTGGTCCCCTTGTCTTGATATCAGCATACAGTCCAGTCCTTCTGCAGCTCAAGACAGCCGTTCCTCTGGTCAGTCCCCCCAATTGTGAGACTCATGAATCTCTCTTCCTGTCTCAAAGGCAGGCTTTTCTAACAAACCTCTAATCAGCCAGGTGGTGTTGGTTAATTGACTACCAGCAGTTAACCACCACACTGCTGGATTAGAGGCACATTTTAGAACAGGGACATGTCCCCTGTTACAATGTCATATACATATTTGTGGGTGTTGTTTAGCCTAATCTTTTTACCTTTCATTGTCTAATGTCCTATTTTTATTCTTTAATTTATGTACTCTGCCTAAATTTTATTAATTATGTTATCAATGTATTGTTATGATCATAGATTTATGTTTATAATGTTTTAGATTGTGTTTGTATAGTTAAGTCGTCACTTGTTTTGTTTTCACTGTCCTTCATGTGTTTCATGTATGTTAACTTATTGTAGTATTTTTTGTTATCTTGGTTTTGTTTTACATTGTTTTAACACTGAGTGAAAAAGGCTTGGTAGCCTACTGTATAATGTTATTAAGAGAACGAACAAGCCCGATTGGTGCATTAGTTCCAACCTCCTATATTTTAACTGGACGCCTATACTGTCAATCATGCCTCCTGACGCAGTGTCGTATGACGTGAAACACATAGAGGTGACGTCACACGCAGCAGAGAGTAAGCGTTACTACGTTCCTCCGGGCAGCTGTGGTTATACCTCCTTGAGGATTGAATAGCGCGAGGTGTAAGGGTTTTGACTTTTGAGCCGGAAGAACTGTGCAACCGGACTATCAGGCATTTTGGGATCCTGCCATTGTGTTGGTCTATGCGCTCGAGCACACCCCTCCTTCAAGCTTCCCCAGAGATGGATGGATTTATTGCGTTCCTATTTTTTATGTAAGTGTAACGGGTTTTGTGACCCGGCCTGACCCACCCAATCTCACATTGGCCCCTGTGGTCTAACCGGTCCCCATTACAGTGTGATAGTATCTGGTGGTGCACCTGTTGGCAACAGGACTCCTGAGTCTCCCGCATGATGGTGTGTGGGGAGGACCCGTCCAGACAGGCAGCTGAGGTAGTGTGCTGAGTCCTACCTAGTTCCAGTGCAGCGCCTCCACCTCATCAGGGTCCCTTCGGTCACTTGGGGATGGTCCTGGCGAGGAACTCCTCTGTGGTGCTCCTCTCTGTACAATCACTCCACACATATACACGAGAGGGTTTGTAATTAAGAGCATCTTTATTGGTTGAGGTGGGCTAGCTGCCCCTCGCGGTAGTTCCTTTAGCCACTCATAGTCAGTCAGTGCTTCCCTTTGAAAGGTGTAATTCTCCTTTAATAGGGATTCCCTATCCCAGCCGGGATGTCTTTACCCTGTGCCAGGTCCCTGGACACAGTCTTCATACTCAGCTACTATAACATAACTCTTACAGACTACTCAGAACCCCGCAGGACATAGAACTAACTTTTTGACACAGTGCTGTGCCTTATGTACACTCTGGAAGCTGACACACCTCTGACATCACTAACCATGGAGTCAGAGCCTGTGACCACTCCCATCCATACACAGGGCACCTCACAAGGGTGTGAGGGCAAACCTCCATAATTACTGCTGGCATGCCCACAACTTACCAGGCCTTACTGTCAGCAGGAGAGATGACTGTAGCCATTTTACATGACCGCTACATTCTCCCCCTGGTGAATCCCATCGTCCTCGCTGGGACCTAAATTTAAATACCTTCTTCCAGGAAGCACTGTAACACATAACACATTATTGTTAACATCACAGATTGTACATTATACAAAAAAAAAATGACCACAGTGACATCTCGCCAAGCCCGCCCCGACCAGCAGCCACGAGCCCGCAAAATGCCTTAGTACCCCCTAATAATAGTGACTCGGGTCAGGTTTCTTAACCTCTCTACCACCCATGTCCAGGACCGTGACATGATAGTGCCTAGGCAGTCCCCTCTCGGGCCTATAGGTCACCCTGTGTTTGTGTATATTCCTCCCTATACTCCACACTCGCATCAGGTGATCTATTCTGTCCTCTGCTCTCCTTCCTGTAACTTCACTCCCCTTATTGACTAGGTACATCTCGATGGTTTCCCTAAGCCACCTTTCTCTGTTCTCTTCTATCTCCTCCATGAGGGGTTTAGGGACATAAGGGTACTTCAACCCGTGGGAAGACTTATATCGAGCCATTATTGCCCGTTCCGCTCTACTGATCCTAGTCAGCTCAGCCCTACCTGCCCTCCCAGGTAGCACCCATGATAGGGGTTCGTCAGGATCCACAGGATCGGACAGTGTCTCGGGACCCATGGGCTCTATCTCCCTGTGCTCAATCTTATACCACCGTTCCTGCAGCTCCCTATCTCGCTGTTCAGGGGTGAATTCTCCTTTGGCCCACCAAAAATCAACTACATCCTCCCTTCGAATATGGAATCGCGTACGATCCATCCAGGCCGCATAACCTTCAAAGAGTGGGGCCCACCAACGGTGTTCCTTGAACCTGTGTGAATCCCCTGAGTCACTCTCTTCCGCATCCCCCCATGAGAATACCCCCGATGTCCGTGCTGACCATGGTACGGAACACCGTGATGACCCCAGGGCCTTGTCCTCTGTTTTATTGGTCGCAGGAGGCAACCACCGGCCTACCGTGGCCTTACCTAATTCTCCCCCTCCCCGAGAATTGCCCTCCGTAGCGCAACTGCGCTGTCTTTCCCCAGTCCTTCTCTCCTCCCCCCCCAAAGGTATGTCCACAAGTTCCAGGCTAGGCGGGGACACCGTGGGACAGGTGATGGGGGCAGGGGTTTTACCTAGGGTGTGGGGTTGGGCATAAGGGCAAGATGGGATACGCCACGGGACTACGACCCATTCCCGGCTGTCCATGGACTGATCCAAGGAGGATAGCTCACCCTCATCCGTCTGCGGTTCGCCCATCCAGCTCTTGGGCCCTTGAGGTGATCGGGGACCTTCACCCGATCGCCGAATCGTCACTACATCCTTCCCGTCTGTTCCGCCAACGCCACCGGAAATGATGTCCTCACCGGAACCGGAAGCGCCGCCATCTTTGGTGGGACCCCCATGCGGGATCTCTTCCTCAATGACGACATCCGGAAGCTCCGCCGTCGTCTCCACCGGAAGTGGTATCTTCTCCGCACGTGCGTCTTGGGCCTGGCACAGCCTTGTTTCCGCTACACCGTCTACCGGAGCAAGGTAAGTAAGTGGCTTTCTCTTACCATTCCGCAGGGGTGTAGGCGTCTCTCGCCCGTCGCCACCATATCCTGGGGCGGAGGGACTCCGTCTCTCGGCTCGATGATCTGCGGGGGATGCCCTGCTTTCCAGGCTGCTACTCACGCTACGGGGTGTCGTCCTCCCCGGTTCTGTCCTGGGCCTCGATTTCACCTCCGCTAGCTCGCGGAGATCCTGATCCGAGTATTCGCCCTTCCCCGACTTAGGGGTCACCGATCGGGGCGATAGTCTTTCTTCAGTGCGGTCGGGGAGTGACCCGACCGTCTCGGTTGCTGCTGACCCAGCCGATTTAATCGACTCCAGTCCCCTTTCTCCGGGACTTGCACGACTGATCCACAGTGCACCAGGGGACTCGGCGGAGCGCCTAGCCGTATCCCCCGGGGGGTCAGCAGATTGGATCGGAATGAACGTCGGCATTGGCCACAAGTATAATGTCCCGCATTGTGGGCAGCGTGCCGCTGTGTTAACAATGCCTCCGGGCAGCCCGCATTGAAGGCAGAGCCCGACCACAGTCTCGGTGTTGGCCACCCTGACTACCAGTACCCCGCCGGGTACCGAGTAGGGCTGGGTGGAGACCATAGTGCCCACAGTGGAGGAGCAGGCCATTCTTTTAGTAGGGACCACTTTCAGTATGGGTCTCTCCAGGTCAGTGGTTCCTCGCAACTGACCGGTAGAAGCTTCTGGGCCAGCCACTTCCTGCTTCAGCTCCTCCTTCCGCTGGCATAGCTGGAACCCGCCCCCAGGGGTTGCAATTATGGGCGGATCCCACAGGGGAATAGCATGCCCCTTAATTAAGGCCGCGCCTTTCTCAGTCCTGGTGGGTGCGGTCTGCATTTTCGCGCCAATTTCCTCATCAGAGTGGGATTCTTGGCCCGCGGCTAGTTCCCGCCTTCTCCTGGCAGCTGCTTTTCGTGCAAAATATCCCTCCTTTTTGCACGTTACCTCCGCGGCCGGAACTACTTCTTGTAGTGGCGCCGTCTGGATATCAGTCCCTGGGCCCAGTGGGTGCATTCCCACAGGCCATAATTGAAAGTCACTCCCCCTGGTGGAAATCAGGGGAGGGTCCCATAGACTAAGCGGTTGACTCAGCACAGGGGCCGAGTGAGTCACTGTCCATGAAGGCGCAGCCATAGCTTTCGCGCCATACCCCCCATCAGGGCGGGGCTCTGCTGTTCGCGCCATTCCCGGCCAGCTTTTTGCAAGTCCTGAATCAGCCAATTTCTCTGCGACTGGCCCACGCGGTCTCCCTAGCAAGCGGGAACCGCCATTTTGGATAGCTTTTAAGCCCGAAATGTCAGTTTGCTTTCCTCGCTGGGTTCCCCCCCAGTTATCACAATGTCCTAACACTCTTCAAGGGTGGCCCCTCGGTGTCCCAGACAGGACAAAAACAGGGCAGCCACAGCCTTCGCTCCACTCCAGAGCAGATTAGTTAGAGACAGCTCAGCGACAGTTTGCTCTTCAGTGGGGCGCACGCCACGGGTGCCTTCCCCATCAGCCTCTGGTCGCCATGTCGGGTTCTCCGCACCACGCGGTTCCTCCATTCCTTGGGTTGTCACGCTCTCGTACCAATTATCGTACATGGGGCTCCGCTCTGCGGGGCAGCCACCACACCAGTACAATAAAGATTGCTCAGATGCACCACCACATGTGTACCTGATCTAGGCTGGACTCATGTTGCACTACCTCAGGCTAGGCTCACTCTCTCAGTGTCTGCTGTAACTCCTTCCTCCCAGTCTGTGCTCCCTATGGTAAGTGTCTGGAATGGGCTAGAGTACTCTGGCTCTGCCATGCAGTACTTGGGGCATCTACCTCTCTTGGTCAGCCTAGCGCAGACCCTCTCCAGGATTCCTGACCACGTTAACAGGCTATCCCTTCTGGCATCCTACCAACTAGCACTACCTCAAGGTGACTCGGTCAGCTATAGCCCGGCTCCAAACCCCTCACTCCTTTCAGGCCCCTAGGTCGTCCCTGCGAACTGACAATACCCTGTCAGCCCCTGCCCACCCCTAGGTCCGTCCCTACGCAGCACAGAGTGGCAGCAGACACTCTCCCTGTTTCCCAGTGTGCCTAGCTAGAGCCTGTCCTGTTGACAGATCTGATCTCAGCAGCTCGCCTCCAAATGTAACGGGTTTTGTGACCCGGCCTGACCCACCCAATCTCACATTGGCCCCTGTGGTCTAACCGGTCCCCATTACAGTGTGATAGTGTCTGGTGGTGCACCTGTTGGCAACAGGACTCCTGAGTCTCCCGCATGATGGTGTGTGGGGAGGACCCATCCAGACAGGCAGCTGAGGTAGTGTGCTTAGTCCTACCTAGTTCCAGTGCAGCGCCTCCACCTCATCAGGGTCCCTTCGGTCACTTGGGGATGGTCCTGGCGAGGAACTCCTCTGTGGTGCTCCTCTCTGTACAATCACTCCACACATGTACACGAGAGGGTTTGTAATTAAGAGCATCTTTATTGGTTGAGGTGGGCTAGCTGCCCCTTGCGGTAGTTCCTTTAGCCACTCATAGTCAGTCAGTGCTTCCCTTTGAAAGGTGTAATTCTCCTTTAACAGGGATTCCCTATCCCAGCCGGGATGTCTTTTATATTTTTTTGCATATCACGAGCTTATCCTGCGCTCCTCCTCAACCCCAAGAAAAGAATACTCCACATCCTGGGATTTGGAACGGTCCCACCAGAGGAAGTTGAGCTGCTGTTGTACACTGTATTTCATTTTATATATCACTTTATGGTGTAAGGTTTATTGTGTGTACTTAAGGTGTGTCACTTATCACACTGATTAATATACTGTTTAGGAAGCGCCCAGTCCATCCACTTCCCCCACTCCCCCATCCACTGGTACTGCCTGGTTTATTCAGTCCCGGGCACAAAGAAACACAAGCAAAACAAAAGCCTGCTCACGTGAGCAATAACTTAACTGAGGTTTTTCCTGACTAGGATTGGGGCGGTTTGTCTGCTTCCAATAAACAAAAATAAGGAACATTGCAATTTGACAAAGGTACAAAATGATTTAACCTGTTTGGGGAGAGGCTTTTCCCCTCTTTGCTTCCAGCAGCCTTCCTGCCTCCAGTCTCTTGGGGAGAGGAGAGAGGAACCAGGAAATCAGCCTTACATACCGGATTTCCACCTAGCAGGACAGGTGACAGAAATCAGTGAGCAGACAAACTCTGATCTGGATCCCTCACCCCTCAGTTCCAGCACATGCCAAACTGTGGGATGGAGTGCATGCATTCTTAGGCTGCACTTTCCAGCCTAAACAGGATAGAAGCTGTTCAGTATCCTGGGAGCCCTATATTTGGAATTTATTACCATCCCCTGGTTTCTGTCACATATCCCCCCCCCCCCCACTCAGACCTCGAGGGATGAGCGACCATGGATATTAAGGAGTGCATCCTTGACAACCCATCAGCATTGCCATGTTTGTGCCCTGAACTGTGCTCCACAGAAAATTTAAAGGGTTGTAGTCTTAGGAACCACCTGGTCACTCTGGCATTCTTCTCTCTGTTTTGACACATCCAGGTGAGGGGTGCATGATCTGTGACCAACCGGAATTTTCTCCCCAACAGATAGTATTTGAGCGTCTCTACAGCCCACTTTATTGCGAGACACTTTCTCGACTATGGAGTAATTTTCTCCTGGGGATTTAGTTTCCTACTTAAATAAAGGATGGGGTGCTCCTCACCTTGAGACTCCTGGGAGAGTACAGCGCCCAGCCCTACCTCAGATGCATTGGTTTGGACTAAAAACTCTTTAGAGAAGTCAGGTGTGACCAACACTGGTTGGGCACAGAGAGCTTCTTTCAGGCTTCTAAAGGCCTGTTCGGTTTCGGGGGACCACTTTACCATTAGCGGCCCTCTTGCTTTTGTGAGGTCGGTTAGTGGGGTTGCCTTAGTTGCAAAATTGGGAATAAACCTTCTATAGTAGCAAATTAATCCCAAAAAGGTCCTTATTTGTTTTTTTGTAACTGGCCTTGGCCAATTTTGTAGGGCCTCTACTTTGAGTGTTTGGGGTTTGAGTAAACCTCTGCCAATAGAATACCCCAGATACTTGGCCTCCTCCAGACCAATAGTGCATTTAGCGGGGTTAGCAGTTTGTCCAGCAGACCGAACTGCGTCAAGCACAGCTTGGACCTTTGGAAGGTAGGATTGCCATTCTTCACTATGGATTACCACATCATCTAGGTAGGCGGCAGCATACCGAGCATGTGGCTTTAAAATTTTATCCATCATTCTTTGGAATGTGGCGGGAGCTCCATGTAAGCCAAAAGGCAGCACCCTATACTGAAAGAGGCCGTCTGGGGTTGAGAAAGCTGTCTTTTCTTTTGCCCTTTCTGTGAGGGGAACCTGCCAGTACCCTTTTGTTAGGTCTAGGGTCGTGAGAATCAGGCTTTGCCCAGTCTCTCTACCAGTTCATCAACCATGGGCATAGGATAAGTATCAAATTTTCACACAGCATTTAGTTTACGGTAGTCATTGCAAAACCTTGTTGTACCGTCTGGTTTTGGGACTAAAACTATAGGGCTGTTCCACCCACTTTGGGATTCTTCAGTTACACCTAGTTTTAGCATTTTTTTAACCTCTAAACTTATAGCCTCCCTTTTGGCCTCTGGGATTCTGTACGGTTTAAGGTTAACTCGGACCCCCGGTTCAAAGACTAGGGGCTCTATGCAGTAAGCGCCGAAAAGGTCCTCTTGCCAAGTGTTCCTTATTGGCATGATTCTGCCGATTTTCCCTTGCCGTATGCAATAAGTGCCGAATCCCTTCCGAATCAAGCCGAAAACATTTGGTCCCACTCTGCCGATGATTTGCCAATCACACACAGGTGTATCGGCGTGCATGGCGGGGTGGTGTTAGGTTCGCCAATGAAACTTCTTGCTGAATCTGCCGAAGCAAGAATGTTTTTGATTGAGCGGCCCATTTAAAGGCAGCGTGTATTTTTATTCATTCTCTGTGTTGTTGGGAGAGAGAGAGAGACACACAGAGCTGGCCGATTTACATATTTCATTTTGACTGAGAGAGTAGTTGTGTATTGTGAGAGGTTTGTCCTGTGTTGTTTTGTTAACATCTTTGTCTTGTTTTCCCTTTATAAGTGTTCAGTGCGATTGTCTTTAAATTTCTTTTCTGTTCTTTGTGAGTACTATAGGTATGGCCGAAAGGCGTGGGAAGAGTGATGTTGGTGTGAGTGGTACTGGTAGTCATGTGAGTACGCATCTGAGTGAAAGTAGGATTCAGGGGAGTGCTGTTGCTGCGAGTGCGAGTGGTGTTGCTTGGAGTGCGAGTGCTGCTGGTGGCTCTGTTGCTGGTGCTGCTGTGGTGTCTGTTGCTGGTGCTGCTGTGGTGTCTGTTGCTGGTGCTGATGTGGTGGCTGCTGCTGGTGCTGCTGGTGTGTCTGGTGGTGGGGTGGTTGGTGGTGGGCCGCTTTTGGAGTCTCTTCCATTGGAAGAAGGAGAGTCCAGTCAGCAGCAGCCAAGCTCTGGGGCTGCACGTGTTCGGAGGAAACGTGTGGAGCGGCCACGTAATCCTCGTTTCAATGAAGAGGAAAACAGAGTTCTTGTCACAGGGATTTTGGAGCACTATGACTCTCTGTATGGGCATTTACTAGGTAAGTCTATCTTTGCATTGATTGTTCAAAGACATGTTATCCTAGGTCATGTGAGATGTCTTAATATCAAACTATTATTCTCTAATATCTATCAATTAAAGTTAATTGTTACACACATATGCCTTCATGCTTTATAACGACCATAACAATCAGTCTAAAAAGTTTGCCAAAGTTCATACAATATTCATACAAGCTTCCTTAGATTTGTATGTCTCCACGTAAATGCTCATGTGCTACACATATTTAACCTGAACCAGCATGTTTGGTATCTCTTGGAACAGGTAGCAGTTTAGGAAACTGCTCGTTGTTCTAATAATAATTAACGTCATATATTTTGTATGTATTTCAAGGGCGGACAAGTTAAGCATCCAAAAAAGAAATGTGGAGCAAATAACATTGGCTGTGTCTGCGTGTGGGAATCATGTCAGGGACCGGGCGAATTGTCGGAAGAGATTAGATGATATCAGGGCAAACGTAAAGAAAAAAATACAAGCACAACGGATGCATGTTTCTGCCATTGGAGGTGGGCCGCCAGCACAAGCTCTAATCTTAACTCCATTCGAGGAACAGATGCGGGAAAAATTTCTTCCTGTCGTCGTGGAGGGTTTGGAAGGGGACAGAGATATCGGAATTTATTCGGCTCAATTTCCAGCAGTTGACAAATGTTACTGTATTACGCGTGTCGTATGTTACAGTTCTTATCTATATTTCTGCAGAAACGTATAGTTTTTCCCAATATAAGCATACCTACATATATATCTCTCTCTCATATATGTCTCTCTCTCTATATCTATCTATCTATCTATCTATCTATCTATCTATCTATCTATCTATCTATATATATATATATATATATTTATTTATATATAGTTGACCTACAATAACCAAAAATAATTATAATTATATATATATATATATATATATATATATATATATATATATATATATATATATATATATATATATATATATATATAATTATAATTATTTTATATATATATATATATATATGTGTGTGTGTATGTGTGTTTGGAAACATGTATTGGCTCAGCTATCGTGGATGACATCATTATGAGTAAACATACACAACTTGACCTGCATGAAGGGATTATGTCTAATGATCTTCCAAATAACACACACTGCAACTTTCTACCTTACAAAGCATTCAACATCTTTGCCCTATAGTTCAAAGCTGAATGTATGTGTGAATCTTTGTACAAACAATGGGTTAACATGCATAACCACAAAGCACACCCGCACTCATTCTCTGTCACAGTAATGTATAACTTCGTTATACTGTGTCTGTGCACACAAATGCATAATTCACTTTTTCATGTATGTGTCGATACATAGATACATATATACATATAATATATATATATATATATATATATATATATATATATATATATATATATATATATATATATATATATATATATATATATATATATATATATATTAGTGATAATCTATGTTACACCTATAAACAGGCCATTACTGCCTAATCAAGTCTTGCATGGAATATTGTGCATTCAAAGGCGAACATAAATAATTTGCACAAACACATTTCGTTATGTTTAATTAAAGCTCTTTTTTCGCTTCATGTAGTATAATGTGAGCATAAATAGGAACATGTACCATATGGTATTTAATTGTGTTCATATGTAGCTCACTTCATATTTTTATTTCGCTCATGTACCGGTGTGTGAAACCAGCTGCAATTCATATGTAATCACAGCATAGAGGTGAACAGAGGGGGTGGGGTCGGGCACAGAGCCAGATCACAGGGTCATGGTAGGGTCAAGTCTTGTGGGACGGCTTCCAGGTGGTAGAACCAAATAAAAGGTCAGGGTGGTGTCACGTCTTGGGGGAGGGACTACAGTTTTTACAAGCTGACAAGGTGAACAGAAGTTCATCACATTCATTTGAAATGGTAATTATCTGAATACTTTCACCCACCAGGCCACTATATATGAAAACGTACGTTAGTCATTCGTTCAGTCATATCTTGTTTTTACCTTATAGATACGCCACATTATCACACCAGGACCATCTGTGAGCTACACACTGCATGTGTTGATGAGTGTCAGCCACATTGAGCGCTACACCTGCTTCTCTTAAATGTTCAGACAGATCACTAAAAACATTCATTCCCATTTCCACAATTAGGTACTGAATTATAAGCAGAGTCAACTTTGCTGTCATGGTAGTGATGTACATTATTTTTGTTAGATTACTACACAACATATGCAGTGTATGTACAACAGAACACTTAATTTGACAACACATTCATGCATGAACATTGTATGTTGTATGGTGTTTGAAATAAATGTGCCGATTAGGTTCACATGTACATTTATGTTAAGATGGATAATATACAGATTGGAGTTGTGAGGTTACAACAACCTTTAATTCATTCTTCTTTCACACTGAGTCGAAACATCATTGTTACTTCAAGCATCATCTTTTAATTGGATACAAATTAAAAATTATGGAAACATGTTATGTGTTCCACTATGAGAAAAACTATCATTATAGTGAAAACAAAGTGAAAGTTCCATGGCAGTTCATAATGTCTTTCTTTATTTGTAGAACCAGATGTTGCCGCTCAAGGACAAATTCACTCAAGTGACCATGAAGATGTTGACACTCCTGGATTAACCCAGCATTCAAGTCCTCTTGCTCGTGACACCTACTCAGCTATTGCAGCTTCTGAAGAACGAATCTTGGGTGAAAAAAATCGTCGCCATTCAGAAATGATTTCAGTGCTTGAAAGGATGCTGTCACTGCATGAAAGGATGCATGAAAGGTCAATATCAGAAATGTCACAAATTCAAAAAGTCATCATTCAAGTTCCTAAAGAAATCCAAAATGTAAATAGGACATTACAAGCACTAGTTCTGAATGTAAGCCAAGCAAATCAGTTTCGTAGTACAGCAAGAGAACAACAATTCCACTTTACCCCATCAGAGGATGGATCTTTACATGCTGCTACTTTTTCTCCTGAGTCATCAGTCCTTCATTCCCCAGTTCTGGATGATACCGGTACAGTAGGTGCAAGTTCTGTGCAGGTCCCTGTCAACATCCAACCGCTTACATCTGTTCAAAATATGGAACCGACACCTACAAATGAGACATGCAAAAGAAAGTTAGGGCAACAATTTCTAATAATCAGCTTTTGGAAAAAGATTAAAACACCAAAACAAGAAAGTGCTCCACCATCAGTCTTGAAATGTTTATCAACTGTTTCACAACTGCCACAGCCCACACCCAGTGCCCCTGAAGTGCAACAGCCCACACCCAGTGCCCCTGAAGTGCAACAGCCCACACATAGTGCCACTGAAGTGCCACAGCCCACACCCAGTGCCACAGAAGTGCAACAGCCCACACCCAGTGTCCCTGAAGTTCAACAGCCCACACCCAGTGCCACTGAAGTGCCACAGCCCACACCCAGTGCCACATAACTGCCACAGGCCAGTACAAGTCGTACAGTTAAGGCCAGAGTAATTGGCAGAGGGAAAAGGCAAACACAACAGCCAACAAGCAGGCCTGTGACTCGCTCAAAAAAGGATAAACAAAAATAAATAATCACATTCACTAAATTTGTTGCTGTCCTGGTGTTGTTTACTGCAGACTATTTTATGCATAGTGTATGTATGATCATGTACAGATGCTTGATAACATTCAAGTATGTCCTTGTACACATGAATGTTTAGAAATGCTCACTGACTGAATGAAGGCATATTTGATAACATATGAATATGTATTAATCATCAGTTGATAAATGGTACAACATTATTACACACTTGGCATCTTAATGGAAGATGACATTCACTTAGCTCGTGTTCAAGATGAGATGTATGTGGGTTATTTTGGTAATGTAGCTAGTCATTTCATGCTAATATTAATGACATACAACTTTAAGTAAGTACCTATATAACAGTATACATTTTTATGTTATGTTTTCTGGTGTCTTAACTCTGTAAGACATTACTTACCTTAATCTTCTTTCATAGTTCAGAATGTTGGCATGTGATCATGTATGATTTTTGGTTACAATAACAGATCTCTAAGTGTGTATGAATATATCTGTAGTCTCTCTGTATCTCTATCTATATATGTATACACACACACACCCACACATTGTGTGTGTGTGTGTGTGTGTGTGTGTGTGTGTGTGTGTGTGTGTGTGTGTGTGTGTGTGTGTGTGTGTGTGTGTGTGTGTGTGTGTGTGTGTGTGTGTGTGTGTGTGTGAGTGTGTGTGTGTGTGTGTGTGTGTGTGTGTGTGTGTGTGTGTGTGTGTGTGTGTGTGTGTGTGTGTGTGTGTGTGTGTATATTAACTGATAAATATATATATATTGTGTAATGTGTAAGTAGGCATTGTTGTAATCATATTCAAAGTTAAATACAGCTGAGTGAATTAGGGGCTCAATCAAACTGATACCATCATTTTAGCAAGTGTCCTAACATTTTTATCTCATTAACACAAGGCCTGTTTGCTGACAACAGTGGTAGATATATATATATATATATATATATATATATATATATATATATATATATATATATATTGTATCCCCCTGAGGAAGGTCCCATTCTGTAGGACCGAAACGTTGGGTTTCTGGATGTATTTTTGCTTTCACTAATACACTTTGATTTTCAACATTGAGTGCTGTCTCTTGTTTACCAATCCTTGGAAAAGTAACGTATAACTACATTCTCTATATGGGACGTGCACCTGTGGCTTACCAGCACCTATTGGAGTGCCAACTGCCTTATGTGACTATATATATATATATATATATATATATATATATATATATATGACATACACAAAAATGAATACCGCATCTACAACCAAAGAATAAATGCAATGTCTGAACCTTATAATTAACAGTAAAATAACTGAAAAAAATAACAGAGAAAATATCTGCTAGGCGGTGCTAGAGGAATAAATTAGATATAGAAACACAGAAAAAGAAACCTCTAAAAAGCACTCAGACAAATTATGCAAAATAATAATAGTGATTTATTAAATCAAAATAAGATGAAAAACAAAAATAAACCTGCTGGTTGAAACCCTGCCTGACTGAACAAAATAAATGTAAATAGGACAAAAGAAAAAAAACCTTAATCTACCATAAAAAAAAATATGATCAAAACCTCAGAACATGTAACCACTATGGGGACAAAGTACCCATAGTGATCCACAACTGGCCGGTCGTATAAATGAGATAATGAACAAAAAAAGAAACCAATAAAGGAAAATAAATTATAAACCGCTAAAGAAAATAAATAAACAAAAATGGTAGAAGATAACAGGCATACTATGCTAGTGTAGAGAGCACTATAGTAGGAAGACCTATAAGCATGAGACTATAAATATAGTACATGGCAGCAACAAATATTAATAGAAAGGTACTTCAGTGACCCAAAACACAAATATCACAGATGACATATAGAGGAGAGAGACCCATATAGATTAAAGCAGTATAATGACTGCAAATGGTAATAGTATATGAAGATACTTAGCTCCTGTATGACTGTGGTAACTGAAAAGTCCTGGATACACGTAGCCACAATCACAAAAAGTTACATCAAGGGGTATTCACAGCAAATAAAATGTCCAGATAGAGTGCCAGCAGGCAGGGCCAGCAGCATGAAAGTCCCACCATGCTGCTGGCCCTGCTTGCTGGCACTCTATCTGGACATTTTATTTGCTGTGAATACCCCTTGATGTAACTTTTTGTGATCGTGGCTATAATACACATCCACACCGGGGGAAGGACTAGCACAGATAACATTCCAAGAGACACTGTTTTTAAGTATACCTTTTGCTTGCTTCATTCATTGTAACATCGCCGGAAGAAGAGATCAGTGTATCTCGAAAGCTCGCACAAATAAAAGCATTTCGTTAGCCACAGAATGATATCATCTATTTATTTATTGATTATTGAAGCTCGGCTAACACGGTATTGATACCTCTACATGTATATGTACATGTACATGCAACGGTAAATATTACTGTATGTTCATTTGCATGTCTTATATATACACACACAGACATATATATATATATACTATATATATATATATATATATATATATATATATATATATATATATACATACACAATATATAGTTAATTATATATAGATATATATAAATATATATCAACATATATTTATCTAATTATATATAAATATATATCAACATATATATTTATCTAATTATATATATATATATGTATATATCAAGAGAGACAAACAGAGAGAGTCAAAGAGAGATAGAGAAACAGAGAGAGAGAAAAACAGAAAAAGAGACAAAGAGAGAGATGTGTGTGTATGGTTAAATCTAGCTAAGTGTAAGCAGAAATCTGTTCATCATAGCACTGTAGATGATTTCCCACACATTCTTATTGTAATTAAAAGACTCAAGTTGTTTTGCACATGTTGATTGCCTAAGCCGAAAGTAAAGTTTCGATTCCTCTGAAAAGAGTGTATCTTAGAAAAAGAATTTCAGCCAATTATTGTAACAAATTTCTGGTGGGAGAAAACCTAGGCGTATAACTGTTAGGTTGTATTATAACCTTGGAACAAACCGCAAAGATAACATGTAACTATTCACACATTCAGCAGACATCCGTATGCGTTCAACTTAGACACTGTACCCTTGAAGAGAGAAGAAATGGCAGAAGCTTCCATTGCACAGCCATCCACGTAAATCATACAAATTTATGATTTATGAAGCAATCGAATCAACGCCAGAGAAAAGGGCAACCGTGGGTCAAATCTATGACTTACAAAAGAAATATCCATACTACCAAGAACCTGACAAACAACCAAATTTTAAAACTTCTGTACGATTCACTTTATCCGCAAATGAATGTTTTGAGCGTGTCCATGATCGGCTAGATCAACGATATGGATGCTGGCATGTTGCGCCATCATTTAAACTTACCATGGAACATGGAACATATCTTCTGTTAAATAGCATATTTTTGCCTAATACCAGTTACACTGAAGCTGCACCGACTGTCGCGTCTGCTGATATACCTGCACCCTCCATTCATCAAGACCAGATGCAAGATGGACATAACTACTATGATATGTATCAAAACTTATATGGGCAATACCAATGTGGATGTGAAAACAACCAACAACTGTACGTACCTCCGGACGTCTTGTTTGAAGAAGCCACTGCAGATCCATATGACGCCCTCATGGAGATGTGTGTGATTCAGGATTCAACGGTTGCCTCAACCATGGATGATACTGTTGTGCCTTCCTTGAGCGAGCAGTTGCAGCCAAATCAGTTTTGACTTCTACAAGAATGGTAAATACAAATTTCGTTATGCCTTTACTCAAATTATATATGTGAACATTAATAATATACACCATTTGTTAGCCAAATGAGTGGATATAGCTTAACATTGCAGACAGCCTTACATGTAGCGTGCACAAAGACATTATTTCCTATAATAATATACTACATGACGAACTATTACTACACATTGGTGACGGAGTCCTAAATCATAGATTATTATCGCTTTTAAAGTATAATTTCAACAATATTACACTAACTGTAACACACACACCTCATTGTTTAGCATTCAACATATAAAAACATAGTGTCGCCCACATATGACGTGGGAACGTGGTCATGTCCCAAGGCATCCTTAAAAAGGTTACTGATGCAAGCCCCACCCCCAACCGACGTGCGCGCATGAAACATTATTGGCTGTGCCCGTAGCTTATTGTTACGGTCAGTGCAGTGAGTCATGCACGCGCGTCGGTGGTGTGGTGTGTGCATAGCGCTGGAGGCCAATGTTCATTCAGTGGGAGGGGTGTTTGCGTACATTTCACGGTGCCTTAACATGACGTCACATGTATCTTGTTCGCTCATTGGCTGATCGTCCGGTTTTGCCGTGGGCACACTTCCGTTTACAAAGTTTAGATATGTACGTGTGTAGAAGTGAATTTGTTTCGCTTCCATATTACACTGGCGACACATTTAATTGCACTGCGGCCAGATCCGCAAGCCGGGAGATTTCCCGGCTTGCTAGTGGCCGCCCCTCGGCGTGCCGCGCGTCATAGACGCGCGGTCACGCGTCTTCGGGAGCGTGCGCCCCCTGCACGCGCGTCCAGGGGCTCCCCGAGGGAGCCCTGGTGTCCCGCGATCGCGGGACAGCGGCAGGGGGTTCCGGGGGACCCGGCGGACCCGGCAGCGGGAGGGAGAGCGCCCCGATCGGAGGGCGCTCTTCCGCTGCTTCGGCGCGCGCCCGTCACACTCGGGCGCGCGCCAGGCTACTGCTGCGGCACAGAACGGGCAAATGCTCGAATAAACTGTGCCGCAGCAGTATAACTTTCAGCCATGATATGCGTAATGCAAGCAGCACCATGGAGGGACATGTATTGAACGTACAGCGTAAACATCGTTTGCGCATGCGCTAAGACTTAGTCCACACATTCGTGACATGCGCGCGCAACAAACGTTGTGCGCGCACATTATTATGTATACAGGCACCGGAACAAACATATCAGTAGTAATGCCAGCAACGCCATTAGAAAAATGAGACAGTTCACTATCTGTAGTTCTATCCTTGCAGTTTAAACATATACGTAACTTAGGCGTGAATATCCACAATCATATAGAGATGTGTTAAGCGTTGTCATGCTGGGACATAGATAAATGTTCAATCTTTGAACATCATGTGTTTGCTGTATTTCACAGATGTCGAGGATGAATACATGGGACCAATGTATGATTTCAGATGGGCCAATCGTTATATTAGATGAATCTGACGACTAGCGAACAACTATTATAATAAACATGTAACAATGCTTTCAATGATTGGTGCGCAGATTAACAATCACTACATAATGTTATCCTATTGTGCAAATATTTACTATACATTTAATAATCATAATGATGTTGCTAAGCACTGAAGTTAGAATTTATATTGATATTTTTTTCTTTTCTACTAACATTATATGTATTGCCATGTGATATACTGTATGCAACCAACATTATCACTCAGTAAACACATTAATCTACTATATATTATAATCTCACGTGTGACTTGTCAAAGAATGTAAATGCTACATACCAACTCGTACACATTGTATCTGAACGTACACAATAACAATAGGGAGGTGATAGAAACTGTTTAGTCGTGTGAATGTTATATTATCACCTAAGTTGTAGTGGTAACCTAACATGCCTGAGCTAATGAATGTTAGGTACAGATCATTAAACCATGAACATTTGTGTGTACATTTAATTCACATGAGTAACTATAGTTTAGTGTTATTAGTAAACGTTCAACACATATATAGCTAAGTGAGGCAGATGATAAAAGCAACATTATTATGTTGCTTTATATTATTTCTAGTCGAAATACATGCATCACACAAAAACTACAACACACACACACACTATTTTGCTGAAATGTGTGCATATGCAAATGTCCACTTCATTTATGTTCATATGTTGATAGTAGTTATAAAGGATCATGATCATTATGAAGAACTAACGTGAATGAAATAAAAATTGTATTAACTACATTGTCATTGTGTTTAATGATTTAGGAAAAGTTGAGAATCCAAAGAACTATACTTTAGAATGGTGTTAACATTTTGACAAATGTTAGATGAACGTCAAATCAACACACATCTTTCACTTATACATACACATGTGACAATGTAGTAATCAACATGAAGATGAAGTGAGACAAGAACTAATCAAATACATTGCAATGTTAATTATGTTTAACACATTTGGGTCTTTTCATACAAACATGCATTGAGTGTTAACATCGCTCATGTGCATGAATGAATGTTATTACGTTGCCAAAATTACATGTTATGTCATGTACGTAAGGATTTGAAAACACACTGCACAATAACCACCAAGTGTAGATAAACGCACGGACACAATACAGAAACGACATGTTTCAATTGTCACATCTTTTTCATTACGTTCTCTTTATACATCCTGTAACTATACCTATATCGAGGTTTGCACATCTTATTACAGATGTAAATTAAAATACATACCATGAGCAGTCCTTGGAGTGATATACCTTGAAAAAGAAAACATGAATGAATATAAATCATTTGTGACAAGGTGATAGTGTAAAGAAGGCGCTGAAACAATACTAGTGTTCACCGGTCTATAAGTGAATAATTAATAAAGTGTATAAAAATACTTATAATAACTTAAGTGCATACAATATAAGTGACTTATAATAGTGAAAAAAAACGTATATAAATAGTTGTAACCCCTGCTCAAACCCTCTGGAAGGGACTGTCTTCACTGGTCCCAGATGATCGATATATGTTCTCACAACCCAGGGGGAGCATGAAGGAAAAAAACAACAAAAAACACAAACTAAGTGCAGACTGTAAACTTCAATTTAGCAGTATGTGAGGAAACTTGGCTCTTCTGTAAAGCCTACTCACAGGATGGCAGATAATTATGGGCAATAACTGGATCTGGTGAATCTGTGATGTCGTCTGGATAGACAGGACAGCTCTCACACATAGGCATCAGGTAGATAGGAACATGGAAGAATAAAAAGAAATCTCCATGGTGCAGATCAGTATAAAAAGGATAACTTTATAGTGTAGTTTAAAAATGTGCACTTACAATAATACAAACAATATCAAGCATTTACTGTAGCACTTATGCCAAGTGACTCAGGAGTGTCTGGATATGGCCACCGCTCACCGCTTACCGCACCGCAGCTGTTTGTCCTCTCCACGCAGCAGTAATACTGGAATTGCCTCCAGGAACAGGCGTGACCGCCACACCTCCAAGGTAGCCCCTCTGTGCCCCGAGAAGGCAGGCTCGATCACTGCGCTGCTCTATCTGTCCCGTGGATGCCTGGTGAATCACCTCCAGTTTGATTTTCGTGGCGATCCGTCACTTCCGGTTTGCGCGGGACTCCGTCGCGTCACTTCCGGTACTGCAGTTAGACAGGCGGCTGGCAGGGCCAATCAACACGTCTCCTGGGCGGGTCCTCTCTACGCGTTTCGCCCAATAGGACAATAGGCTTCGTCAGGAGTATAGGACCCCCCTCCCCTCTCTACCTTTTTATAATAGAGTTAATTACTAATTAACCCCTTGAAATGCCTAACGGAGTATTCGGACCATCATATAGGTAAAGGGTTTCAGCTGTGCATTGGAAGACTATTAATTCAATGTTTGAATGCATAATATACTGCATATTAAAAGATTAAAATGAATGGTGAAGAGTGGCATTTCGATTTTAATTCACCCAAAGGAAGATAACATTATATGATGGTGTGAATACCTCTAATCGGAACAACATACAAATTAGAATCATTCGCAAATTAAAAAGATCATTACATAAAAAAGATTATATAAAAGAATAAAACCCTATACTAGCTCTGAAAAAATGTATATATATATGCACCCCAGCAAACAATAGTGATATCAATCCCATAGATGAGGCAATTATGAGACATGTAGTTACAACCGAATAGCATAAGTTACAGCATAGCAGCAGGAGGATAACCCTCTATACAGTAAAATCTAACAATACACGTAAGATAAAACATTGACAGTGTGCAGAAAAATGACGGCGCATTGGTAACCTGCAGGAGAAGCGGGATAAAAACGAGAAGTGGAGGAAAAGAGGCATTAAAATGAGATAACAATATACTATGAAGACCTCTATCTTTAAAAGGGCATGAAAACCTGATCCTGATAACAGTATAATGTGAATACCTCTATCTTAAAAAAGGAGCAACATCAATTTCCATGTTCAGGCCTCTAGGGTGGAGGGTTTTTAGTTTATGTATCCAAAAGGATTCTCTCTTGATCAGATCTAGGTTTCTGTCACGCCCTCTCCAATGTTGTTTAACACTCTCTATTGGCATATATGTTAAACCCTTTGGGTCACCTTGGTGTTTCTCTAGAAAGTGATTTGAGATGCTGTGCGTAATTAATTTACGCTTGATGCTGCTTAGATGTTCTAATATCCTTGTCCTCACCGGTCTCTCTGTTTTGCCTATGTATTGGAGTTTACACGGGCATTCCAGGATATATATCACATGATCTGTTCTGCATGTTAAACAAGACTCTATTTTGAAGATCTCATTCGTGATATTTGAATTGAATTCGTTTTTTTACTGGATTTAAATTCACACGCCCTACAGGTGCTGCACCCAAAAAAACCTTTTCCACTTTGCAGCCAACCTTTTTGATTCAAACTCTCTGTTTTTAAGGCACTAGGTGCAAGTTTATTCTTGAGATTGGTGGCCCTTCTAAAAATGATATCTGGTCTATCTGGGATAACACTGCCCAAGATTGGGTCATTTTTAAGTATGCTCCAATGTCTGATTAAAATGCTTTGTATCTCCTTCACTTCCCCACTGTAGTTTGTGAGAAATGCAAAGTCAAACTTCTTATTTCTTTCTTTTGTTTTGATCCTAGGTTTCAACAGTTCTTCTCTATTTGTTGACTCTACTTTTCTAATTGCCTTGGTTAATTTTTCTTCTTTATATCCCTTCTCTAGAAACCTCTGTTTTAAATTTCTGCCTGTATCGAGAAGGTTGCTGAGTCACTACAGTTTCTTTTTAGTCTTGTAAATTGCCCAGGAGGAACCCCATCCATCCACCTGGGCAAGTGACAACTGGATCTCAATATGTAATTATTTTTATCCGTATCTTTAAAGAAGGTCTTTGTCTTTATATTTTCCTCCTCAATGAATATTACAAGATCCAGAAAATTAACACTTTGAGAACTGAATTGACTGGTAAATTTTAAATTCTTCTCGTTAATTTTCAGTGACTCCAGAAAGTCTACCAAAGTCTCCTGGCCCCCCCTCCAGATTAAAAATACATTGTCTATGAAACGGCGCCAAAGGACCAGGTTTGCCCCCCCCGTCGCCGCCCTGCCAGATCACCTCGTCTTCCCAGATGGCCATAAACAGGTTGGCATAACTGGGGGCAAACCTGGTCCCCATCGGCGTTCCACATTTTTGGAGATAATAATCTTCCTCATACCAAAAGTAGTTATGGTCCAGAATAAATCGGATCCCATCTATAATAAAGTTGATCTGTATGTCTGTAAGATCCTCATCCCTTGATAATATTTTTCTTACTGCTGCACATCCGTTCTCATGCTCTATTATGGTACAAAGTGATGTCACATCACATGTGGCCATCAAAAACTGTTGCTCCCATTTTACTTTACTCAGGGTATTAATTACATCAGTTGTATCTCTTATGTACAGTATGCTTTCTGCTGAACTACATGTTTCTGAAGAAATGAATCAATATACAATGACAGATTGGCCGTTAGTGAGTCAATCCCCGAGACTATGGGTCAGCCCGGGGGATTGACCACACTTTTGTGCACTTTCGGCAAGTAGTAAAAAACTGGTAATTTCGGTCTGTCACTGCGTGGAGAGGACAAACAGCTGCGGTGCGGTGATCGGTGAGCAGTGGCCATATCCAGACACCCCTGAGTCACTTGGCATAAGTGCTAAATGCTTGATATTGTTTGAATTATTGTAAGTGCACATTTGTAAACTACACTATAAAGTTATCCTTTTTATACTGATCTGCACCATGGAGATTTCTTTTTATTCTTCCATGTTCCTATCTACCTGATGCCTATGTGTGAGAGCTGTCCTGTCTATCCAGACGACATCACAGATTCACCAGATCCAGTTATTGCCCATAATTATCTGCCATCCTGTGAGTAGGCTTTACAGAAGAGCCAAGTTTCCTCACATACTGCTAAATTGAAGTTTACAGTCTGCACTTAGTTTGTGTTTTTTGTTGTTTTTTTCCTTCATGCTCCCCCTGGGTTGTGAGTACATGAATATAAATCATTGTAAGGACATGTTCATTAAGGTAAGTGTAGACGGACATTCACAGAGGTACACAATTTGGAGACGTTTATAATGTGAAATTATAATAGGCTTTATTGTGCCTTTTCCTTTTTATCAGGAAATTATCCAAACACAGGGGGAGAACAAAGCTTCCATTCACTTGGTCGTATTTCTAGTGAAATCCTTGCAATTAGTTCACATCTCCATTAGTTAAGCTTTTCCCAGCCCAAACACATAACATGAAAATAAGCAGATATAAGCAGTCTCTTAATAATGAAAAATATCAGCATCCAGGTTTAGAAGACTTATTTGGTGTCTTGCAATCAGCTCTGCTGTGTGGCTGGCAGAGCTCAAGACTGTTCAGCTCCAGAGATCTGGGTTTCTTTTCGTCAGTCTCTCCTGGGACTCAAGAACCTCTGCTCTGTCTCTCCAAAAGGTCAGCTCTCAGTCAGAGCTAAATAGAGTCACTTCCTGTCTCAAAAGCAGGCTTTTTGTAAACAATATAATCAGGCAGGTGGTGTTTAGTAATTAACTACCACACTGCTAGATTAAAGGAACATTATTGAACAGGGATAAGTCCCCTGTTACATACCTCCCCTTTCTGTGGGAGGCTCTGGCTTACCACGGCCAAAGCCCATCCTTCCACTCTCATTCTAGATATCTCTGTGACTTGAATGAGAGTGGATGGAGGAAGAGAACCCTCTGTCCCGCTGGAATTGGAGCCCTTTCTCCAGTTTATTTTTGTCTCCTCCCGAAGATGCTTGAGATCAGCACTCCTCAGTCGCTCGAAGAGGACTTTTTCCACGTAAAGTCTTTTTAGCGCGTGCGCAGACTTGAGATTTTTGTTGCGTCGGGCACTCCTCTTTTTGTAGACAAAGTGTATGGCAACAGTTGTAGGGCAGTTAGGACTAGCCCTTAGAGTTTTCTGCTCTTGAAGTGGTCTTTCTGCAGCTTCTCCACACCACGGAGTCGCCGGTTCAGCTTCTTCAGCTAAGGATTCTTCTGGCTTTGATTCTGCACTCCTACTTCTGTTTGTTGCCTGTTGGGAAGCTGTAGGTTTGGCTAGTGCTTTCTTTTGTGGCTCAAACTTCGTAATTCTGTTTTGAAGTTGCGTGGAGTCCCCAACTCTCACTGTACCCTGGTCCTTAAGGGCATTAGTTACTGTGGGATACTGGTGCTTGGGCAGAGCCAATACCTTTTTCCGTATTGGAGGAATCTGTATCAGAGTCTCCTTCATATTCTGGAGCTCTGTAATTTTTGTCGTCAAGGTTGCCGCTGCGTCTGTTTTCTCCTTGGTGTACTGACTCAAGGGAATGGAACAGTCTCTCTGTCTCTCCAGCTCTTGCTCCAGTTTCTGAGCCTTCCCACGCTCCCTCTCATACAGAGTCACCTGGTATCGAAGCTCCGCTTCCAACGATGCTCTGAAGACATGCAGCGTGGCCTTTAGCTCCTCATACTGCTCTGTGGGGACGTACTGGGTATTCAGATGTTCCTGCAGCGCTTGTACCTCTTTAGCAGCCTGCAGTTTTTCTTCCTGTAGCGTTTGCTGCTTCTCCTCAGCATACTGGAGGTGTGTACGCAGACCTTGCAGTTTGTTCTGCAGTCGGTGCTCTGCGTCAAACTTTTTCTTGACTTCTTCTGTTAACTGAAAATTTTCTTCTTTCAGTTTTAAGTTTTCTCTTTTTAATCTTGAACTTTCTCCTTTTTCAGTCTCTGTATTCTTCAGGGCTTCTTTGCAGTCCTCCTTCCATTTACGCACATCTGCTTTGAGAATGACAATCTCCTGGCGTGAGACTTCCTTCTCTAGGTTGAGGGTCTGAAGCTCCTTCTGAGAGACTTTGAGAACTGTACCAAGATTGCCAATAGTTTCTTTAGCAATGTCCAGCTCCTCAGTGAGACTGTGTAGTTCCTTTCTGGAAACTTCCAGGTCTGTGCGGCAGCTGTTGGTCTCATGATGTGAGGCATCAAGCTCTATACGAAGAGTGTGAACCTCTTGCTGGAAGACTGTCATCTGCTTCAGTGCCTCCTCATACTTCCGCTTTAGCGTAGCCACCATTTTATCAAATTGGCTCTGCTTTTCATCCATGGCGGAGATAGTAGCCTTTGCAGTATTTAGCTCAGTCTTGAGATCATCCTATTTGGTCTTGGCCGCAGAGTAAATTGTGAGCACAGTCTTCTGTAGCACAGCATTATTGTTTCTCTCTCTTCCTAATTCTTCACAGAGCAAATCACAGTCATGCCTCGCAATTTTCAGGGCATCTTCAGGGCCGGTCAAGGGATCGTCACTCACTGGTTCCGGCTCCGCTTCCCTGAGATGACTGGTTGAGGGTTCCTCACTGTTGGCACCGGACAGACACTTCTTTGGGGTACACGACTTCTGCCTTGGGTCCTCTGGATATTCGGTTAACCGTGGGATGAATTCTCCATTTTCTCTAGGCTGCAGGGCAACTCGGTCCCACTTTTCCTCCACAGGATCTGCGGACGTGTCTGTTCTTTCCACGGTAAGTGAAGAACTGCTTTTCTTTTTCTTTTTCCGCCTTTTTGATTTGGATGACACCGACCCTTCAGGGATATTGGGGTCTCCATCTTCATTTGAAATTTTAGCAGCTTCATTATATACGCCAGGCTTTTCTTGCAGTTGCTTTAGCTGACAGAAATATTGGGTGATCTGCTGCTCCCGCTCTGTCTCTTGTTGATCATATTCGTCATCAAAGGGAGCGGTCTTTTCTGTTCGTGCCGAGTTCAGGCACCACCACCATTCTTGGGGTGTTTTGTGGGTGTGACTCAGTTCAGGTTCCCCGTAAGAGATGTCTTCCTCTTTATTGGACTGGAAGGGCCACTCTTCCGTGGGGTAGGGTTCATTACAGGAACGCTGCATCTTGTCCTCCATTTTTAGGCTATCAGGTGTAATTTTCTTCCTGACCTCAGGAGGCGCTATTGCAGCTGTTGCCACTGTATTTGCTAGAACCCCCAATTGTGGTAGTCCTACAGATGGGCATATTTTGCTTGTAGAGGTCATAGCTCTCACAGGCATCTCTGTAGACTTTTCTTTCTTGGATATTTTTTTTTTTTCAATATCAGCAGTACTGTGCATGCATTTTCTTTTATCAGGTATACAAGATGTGCAGTTGCTAGGTAAAAAAGTCTATTTGCTTTACACCATTTTCTTGCAGGGTGCAATCTCCCCGCTTCAGCAACAGAATTTGGTTTTCTGCCTGAGTTCAGTAATTTTCAGTCTCATCTTTGGGTATTATGGCATTCACACTTCACACTTTGGGTGTCTGTTATTGCTCCCGAGATATATATAGGCAGACTTTTTTACTTGCAGAAAAAAAACATTCTTTGCAGTGGACTATTTCTTTCATTTCCGTCAGGGTGACTCAACATTCAGCAATTGGTTTTGAAAAAACCTTTTACACAGTTCAGAAATCACTTTTTCCCCCTATAGGGCAATTTTACACTCAGCATTGGTTTGCTAAAAAAATCCCTGCTTCAGCACAGTCTTGTATCAATTTTCACACTTTTCTGCATATACCCCATTCACAGCTGGTAGCCCTATGCGGTGTGGCAACCTTTATTTGCAAAATCAGTACCACTCGTGGGTCACCATCTGTATTCACTGCTTCAGCGAAACTTTTGAAAACAACAAACACCTATCCCTTTTTTTAAGGGCTGACTCACTTCTTGAACCCTGATTATGGCTGGAAGGCAAAACCCCTATTTCAATGACCATATTACGCTTTGTGATAGGCAAATAAAGTTTTAGCTGCTTCAGCAGACTCTCTCCTCTTGGGATTGGGGCAAAGAGTCCATCTGTGGTTTTGTAAGTTTCAATGCAGTGTAAGTTTCAGTGGTGTGTCCCTTTAACTCTGATCTTTGCTGCATGAGATTTTTTTTTCTCAGACAGTTTGTAGGCAAAAAATCTCCGGTCCTTTTTAACTACAAGGACACCTCTTGTCCCACCTCGGACACCAAATGTAGACGGACGTTCACAGAGGTACACAATTTGGAGACGTTTATAATGTGAAATTATAATAGGCTTTATTGTGCCTTTTCCTTTTTATCAGGAAATTATCCAAACACAGGGGGGGAACAAAGCTTCCATTCACTTGGGAGTATTTCTAGTGAAATCCTTGCAATTAGTTCACATCTCCATTAGTTAAGCTTTTCCGAGCCCAAACACATAACATGAAAATAAGCAGATATACTGTAAGCAGTCTCTTAATAATGAAAGTCTTATCTGTTTAGTTGCTGTAGAGTAAGCTTCTCTGCTCTCCTGGAACCGCACCCGTGCGTGCACAGAAAAATATCAGCATCCAGGTTTAGAAGTCTTATTTGGTGTCTTGCAATCAGCTCTGCTGTGTAAAAGGTGAACAAAGTATAAGTGCGCAACTACAATACTATAAGTGACGTGATAGGTGTGATGTATAATAAATGGGTGACCTTAATTATAAATACTGCTGCGGCCGAGTTTATTCGAGCATTTGCCCGTTCTCGGCCGCAGCAGTAAACTGGCGTGCGCCGGAGGGTGCCGGGCGCGCGCCGAAGCAGCGGAAGAGAGCCCTCCGATCGGGGCGCTCTCCCTCCCGCTGCCGGGTCCGCCGGGTCCCCCGGATCCCCCTGCCGCCGTCCCCCACATCGCGGGACACCAGGGCTCCCTCGGGGAGCCCTGGACGTGCGTGCAGGGGGCGCAGGCTCCCGATGACGCGTGACCGCGCGTCACAGACGCGCGGCACGCCGAGGGGCGGCCACTAGCAAGCCGGGAAATCTCCCGGCTTGCGGAACCGGCCACACTTTAATAAAGTGTGTCGGTAGTGTAGAAATGTAGGGAGCGTCTGCAGCTGTGACACCAGGGATGGCTCTGGTCCCCCCTATAAGCACACAAAAATACAAAAAACACAGCGCACGACGCTCATAGTGCATTAAATGATAATTTTAGTAACCAAGTAAGAAGGTAAGTAATGTGCGTACATTTAAACAAAATGCGCACGCTGTTTGGCGTCCTGCTCAAACACTTCGTTTCGAGACCACAACGCGTTTCGAGACCACATGGGTCTCTTCATCAGGGAAACTGATGAAACTGATGAAGAGACCCATGTGGTCTCGAAACGCGTTGGACTAAAGAACTGTAAGACCTTTGCGAGCCACCCACAAGACAGCACTCCCAGAGAACCGGTCCGGTGATTTGCAGACTCACGGCGAACTCTCGCGATCGCATGACGTCATAGACCAGGAAGTGTTTGAGCAGGACGCCAAACAGCGTGCGCTCTGCTGCTCGATTGCCAGCTGGATCTGTGCAGTAGCGGGCATTGCGCACAATAATCGGGACTGCTGCTTATTGAAAGACTTGAGACTGCTTAAGACCTACCCTGAGGCATGGGGCTGGCACACCAGTGACTGGAGTGGAGACTATCCAGGCCCTACACCGAGACTGTTTTGGAGTGAGAAGGAGAGAGCCACGAGACCATCACGAGCGTCCGTTGGTGTTTGGGTAACAATAACCCTGAAATGCTTGTTTAATTTTGTTTAAATGTGAGCTCTGCTGTGTGGCTGGCAGAGCTCAAGACTGGTCAGCTCCAGAGATCTGGGTTTCTTTTGGTCAGTCTCTCCTGGGACTCAAGAACCTCTGCTCTATCTCTCCAAAGGTCAGCTCTCAGTCAGAGCTAAAGAGAGTCACTTCATGTCTCAAAGGCAGGCTTTTTGTAAACAATCTAATCAGGCAGGTGGTGTTTAGTAATTAACTACCACACTGCTAGATTAAATGAACATTACTGAACAGGGATAAGTCCCCTGTTAAAGTAAGCAACACACAGAAGTGACAATTTTGTATGTGATATGAAACAAAATCTAGAATACGTCAAATATGATCTTAAATACACAATAGTCTAAACATCATTGTGACACACATGTCACACTCCAAAAGAAAAATTGTATGTAACCATACTGCACTAGCTATTGGCTATCGACATAGTAGTTTTATTGTGTATGCATAACCAAAAAGAGCATGTACAGAAAAAATAGATTTAGAACACATTATTTCCTCACGTACACACAACACCTTTTAGTGGTAAGAAGTATAATACAACTTGTTGATGAATGACAATTGTCCACACAGCAGAGAACAGAAAGGTGTGAGAACCATATTCATCTGTTTCCTAAGGGAATGGTATTTGGACACATGTATTTATCATTACAATGAATTAATACATCTATGTAGTACTATGAACATATATGTATTTGCTTACATGAAAAATATATGTTTATGACATTCCGACGTGTCTCCACACCACTGGCTGTTTGCTCAGTGTCAGCTGGTAAATGTACAGGATGCTCCTCCTCCAAGCCCTGACGTATGTCGGTTTCTAAATTATTTCGGAGTGCCAGATTGTACAAAATGCAACATGCAATTATAATATCTGACACTTTAGCAGGCTTATATTGAAGTGCCCCACCAGTTCTATCTAAACACCTAAATCGTGTCTTCAGAAGCCCAAATTTTCTCTCTATGACGGATCGTGTAGATATATGTGCCACGTTATACCTCTCCTCTGCTTCACATTGAGGGTTTGCCACCGGGGTCAACAGCCACGGCCTAATTCCGTATCCTGAGTCACCTATAATCCATCATGCACAAATATGATACAATTTGTGTTAACATTATTACATTCAACAGTTCATAGAAAAACTAGAGTTGTTTGTTAACACATCAGAATATGTACTCACCCACCAGCCAACGAAGTCCAAAATAGCCTTCTTCGAAAGCATGGAAGACTGATGAGTTTCTCAGGATAGAGGAATTGTGACTGGAACCAGGGAATTTGGCTACCACATGCATAATCTTCATCATGGCATCGCATACCACCTGTACTGCACCGACACACTTTATTCGAGCAAATACCCAGTATGTACCTGGCAGATACCTGGAATGCGCCGCTCCTCGCCTCTGACAAGCCCCGTTGCGTTTGCCTTCCCAGCCTGGGTTCATGCCTGGCTGACGGGTGGCTGATCTGTTAAATGATAATGATTAGGATTTAATAGGCTGCAATGCTTCGCGTGTCTACCAGATGGCATAAATTCATGAATTGTAATGCAGTATATATATATATACTGTGCAGTATTGCAGCCAGCGGGAATAAAATGCTTCAATCCCTGCCTGGAAAATACCTCAATGCACTCGGGCAGAAAACAGTCACAAACCTCAATACACCCGGGTATACCCGAATTCGTGGGACTAGCCGAGCTCGAATAAAGTGTGTCGCCAGTGTACATTCAGGGAATGGTAGTGCTTACGGTTGCGGTAAGCATGCTCACTCTGACTAGGCGGGATCAAAGCAACATGGGTGCAATCTATTGCACCCATCACACATGGTATCCCGGCTATGGTATAAAAGCCATTCCTCACTTCCAGCCACTCTGCGTGCTCTGTAGGAAAATGAATATAATTCCTAGCGCATCTATTCAGTGCACATAGAAACTGGGTAAAGGCCCGCGAGAATGTAGATTGCGAGACCCCGCCCACTATGCCCACAGTTGTCTGGAATGACGCGGAAGCAAGATAATGTAATGAGCACAGCATTTTAACAAGTCCAGGGACTGCACGACCTCTGGCTGTCACAAAATCTAAATCTCCCTGTATCTCTTCATAAAGAGCTAAGATTGCTGCTGAACTCAAACGATAGCGACTTATAATCTCCTCCTCACTCATCCCATCTAATATGGTTCTCTCCCTGTACAAACGAGGATGAGGCACAACTTCTCTCTTCTCTCTTCTCCTCTCTTCTCCTTGCCCTCTCCCTGTCCCTCGACCTCTCCCTCTCCCTCTCCTCTCCGCGTCCCTGTCCCTGTCTCTGTCCCTGTCTCTGCCCCTTCCTTGGCCTGTGACATCCTCTCCATCAGCAAACCTCTCCTCCAATAGAATCTTCCTCCGTTTCATAAACATTCGCATCATTTTCAGGTCTGTAGCTGTCAATGCGCAGGTAATTAGCCTCCTTTCAATACCTATGTGACGATGTCAGGTGACTTGATGAAGTGCAAGGTGTTACATTAACATATCCAAGTAGTTAACTCCAAACGGGTATCCAGTAGGAATTAAAAGGATTATTTATGTGTGTTCACCAGGCAATCATGATATTTGACAATGATGTAACGTTAAGCTTTGTACAACCATTTATTCGCAAGTATTTATGGAATGTGTAATGCATGTACTACTTCTGAACGCAACACTCAGTCATCTCATTAGGATACAACCATGACATTGACATTGAAAAAGTACGTTGCAACATGTCTAATTTGGCATGTTATTGTCACATGTTCACATGAACTAATTGTTATGTGCATATGCATAATTTAATGCCATCAGGATACTTGCTATTGATTATGTTTTAATTGTGTAAAAATGAGTAACTATTATAGATGTGTGTATAAGTTAGCATGAAGTGATTCTAATGCATCATGTACAATGTAAACATGCAATGTTATTGAGTGTCCAATTGCGGACGTCATCAAAAGAGGGAGGTCACAAAGTACATGTAAACATGAAAACAAACAGCTACATTGACATTTGATCATGCGTTACACATTCAAAGCATTCTCTAATGTATACCAACATTACTATACGCTGGATCTGTTAGATGTGTGAAATCTGTTACATCATATAATAAATTGAAGCACACTTAAGTAACATGTTTCATATTATGTGACCTGTTCCTTTAAGAGTTTACTACTTGAGTTTCCCTTGACACATCATAACATTAAGACTAATGTTACACGCAAATCATCATAACATTGAAAAGTACCATGTTCTGCCAATAATAAACGTAAGCACTGACACGATGAAGTGAATGACATCGACACTGTAATGCCAATCACATTTTTATTATGAGCAATAGAACGTAAACACTCCTATAATGTTATAAGTCCCTGCTCCATTGACTCCATTGATGTAGAGATGAGTTTTTTTTCTAAGTGCCGTCCCGGCAACCTTGCCGATCCTTCTCCCCTCCAACTTGCCAACTTTAGTTGGCGGGACAAATTGCCGATGAAATCTCCATTGTTGAGTCCCGATCAGCACCGATAAGCTGATCGGGGCTTCTAGAATACAGCCGATTTCAAAAAGTGCCAAAAAATGCCGATAAGTGGGTTATCGGCAGCCGCATGCTGACAAAGTTTTATCGGGAAGAAAAAATGCAGATTTTGACCACTTATCGGCGCTTACTAAATCTCAAATCCAATTTTGGCGGGAAAATGCCGATAAAAGCCTTATCAATACAAAGGAGATTATAGGTGGCACACCACTGTTTTAAAGAATTTTTTTTTAAGGAGTTTTCATTTGGTGCTCACCTTCCGTTGATCCTGGCGTCCCAAAGCTGCATCCAAAGTAATAGCAAGATAGGAGAAAGGAAGAGGCATACAAATTGTAGTGGAATCAAATGATTTCAAATGTATTGATGCATCAGAGCTAACAATAGTAACGTTTCAGGACAAGTAGTCGCTTCCTCAGACCAAACACCTCAGGTGTTTGGTCTGAGGAAGGGACTGCTTGTCCTGAAATGTTACTATTGTTAGCTCTGATGCATCAATACATTTGAAATCATTTGATTCCACTACAATTTGTGTGCCTCTTCCTTTCTCCTATCTTGATAAAAGCCTTATCGGCGCTTACTGCATGAGGCCCTAGGTCATGTTCAATTATGCTAGTTCTACCTGGCTTTGTAGAGAAGACTTCTTTGTTTCTTCTCACTAGGTTCTGGACCTCTCGTTTCTGATGAATGGACAGGGTTGCAGCTATGCTAACCTCTGGGTCAGTTTCTCGATTCTCTGATGGACCTGGGGGTATAAGGGTTAACAAGACATCTCTATCTTTCCAGGGCTTAAGTAGGTTTACATGGTAGATTTGCTCAGGTTTCCTCCTACCTGGCTGTCTCACCTTGTAATTTACTTCTCCCACTCTTTCCAAGACCTCATATGGCCCATGCCACTTAGCAAGGAATTTACTCTCTACGGTGGGAACCAGAACTAGCACCCTGTCGCCTGGATAAAAAATTCTGACCCTAGCACCCTTATTATACATACAGTATTCCTCTGTGCCTCTTGAGCTTTTTCCATGTGTTCCCTCACTATAGGTAGGACTGCAGCTATGCGGTCCTGCATCTAGGCAACATGTTCTATTACACTTCTGTATGGGGTAACCTTGTGTTCCCAAGTCTCTTTGGCTATATCTAGTAAGCCCCTTGGGTGTCGGCCATACAATAGTTCAAACGGGGAGATGCCTGTGGATGATTGGGGGACCTCCCTAATGGCAAATAACAGGTATGGTAACAAACAATCCCAGTTTTTCCCATCCTTATCGACCGCCCGGCTTATCTTGCTCTTTAAGGTTTTATTGAACCGTTCCACTAAACCATCTGTTTGTGGATGATAGACTAGGTTCTGAGATGCTTGATTTTTAGGAGTTTACATAACTCTTTTGTTACTTGGGACATAAATGGTGTTCCCTGGTCAGTTAAGATCTCTTTAGGAATTCCGACCCGGGTAAACAGAACTATTAACTCTTTTGCTATGTTTTTAGCAGAGGTGCTACATAGGGGAACTGCCTCCGAATATCGGGTGGCATAATCTAATATTACCAATATATGCTGATGTCTCCTAGCAGACTTTATTAGGGGTCCTACTAGATCCATAGCAATAATAAATTGTTATCTTGCTTTGGTTCTTACCAGACCTATTGTACCTCTTTGGTGTTTCTACGCTGTGTCACATAGTGATTTGTCATACGATCTGTGTGGGTCTGTTTTATGTGTTTTTTATACTTTTTGCTAATAAAGTCCATTTTTTTCTATTTTTCATTATTCAGTGTTTGAGTGCACCTCTTTGACCCTACTTTTTTCTTTTTCTTAGTTATATATATAAAATACCCTTTTTGTCTGAAGGGGTCTTGTCTGGGAACCTTAAAACCCACTGTCTTTTAGGGTAAAGCACAATCACAGGATCATCCAGCTCTAGTTTAAAGGCTTTATTTTCTTTGTCACTCCAGCAGTCAAAATCCAGACAAACAAAAGAATCAAAATTTATCCTAGCTCTATCTGAGCATTAAGTAGACAACAACTCTTCACAGGAAATGTGATGGATCAGTATCAGTTCATTTAATAATTCATTCAGATCCTGGAGTCTACATAGATGTTTAAAGTCCCAATTTATTTCCTCAAAAAAACAATTGTTTTTAATATCAACTTTCTTTATGAGTGTATGCTGAGTTTTCAACATACACAAGCTCTGCATCTGATCTATGGGATATTCCCCTCCCCTCTTCGGGACTAGTAATTTATTCACTGCCCAGTGATCTCATTGGTCCAGGGCTTGGGCCAATCAGATCATACCTTGACGATTTCGTGCCAATTGTAGAAGACGTCATTAACCAGCTGGAGGCAGGGGAAATCCTATATCAGCTCCGGTAGCTGCAGTCTGCAAATATTCTCGTTGATAAAGGGCGAAGGCCTGAAATGCGTTCGAGATTTTTAACCTATCCCATGCCATGATGTCTACCATGGAATAAAGGACTTTTATACCGGTATCTAGCCCCCTCATTGCTGCATTGCTGTGCTCCGTTTTCTTCCGTGAGGATATCCTGTTATATATATATATATATATATATATATATATATATATATATATAATATATATATAGTGCAGAATAAATTAGTTCTTCAGTATTCGGTGATACCTTTTTTATTGGACTAACAATTTATGTCATAGGACAAGCTTTCGAGAGTTATCCTCTCTTCTTCAGGTCAAGCAATACTGATATACAAAGGATTCAATGGCTAAAACAGTGTGGAGAGAGGAAAAAAAAAACAACAACAGATATTTACTGTAGATAAGGTAGGGTGTTAAGTGTTTGAAGCCAGGGGACAGTGTCAAAGAAAGGTGGGGAGTGGAGGGATACTGGGGGGGAGAGAAAGTGTGGATAAGAATAGAGGCAAGCAGGATAATTACAAGCAATTTTGATAGGGTGTGAGAAAACCCATGTCCGCATTAAGTCCTTTGGTTTTGGTGTCAAAGAGTCTTATCATTCTGAGTTCAAATGTTTTCCGTTCTTGGGTGATTTTAAACATTCCATTGAGGATTTTGATTTTTAGATCATTTACTGTATGGAATGATCTGGTTGTGAGAAGTGATGTCCCACAGGTGAGCAGTATCTTCCTTCTTTGTGATGGAGTATAGAGTGTCTGTGCATATTCATTCTTCCTTGTAGTTTTTGGCTGGTTTCCCCAATGTAGCAACCTTGGTCACATTTGTTGCACTGAATCATATACACTAAATTCCTGGATGTGCAGCTGTATGATCCTTTAACATTGAATGTTCTATGGTTGTGACTGGCTGTGGGATCCTGGCAAATATGTTTGCAGAGTTTGCAGCGTTTGTTGCTGCACGGTTTTGGGTCATTATCCATGTCTTTAAAATCGTTGTGAAGTTTTCTGCTAACTAATTTCTGTTTGAGGTTTGGTGGTTGCCAGAATACAAGAATGGGAGGTTTGGGAAAGATTTCTTTTAATGTCGCATCCTCTGTCAGCATGGGTTGCATATCTTTGATTATTTTTTGTATACCCTCTAGGGTAGGGTTGTATGTGGTCACTAGTGGTATGCATGTGGTAGGTTCTTTCTGTCTGTATTGTAGCAGGGGTTCTCGTGGGGCTTTTATTGCAGATGTAATAGTTTTGGCAATGGTCTTTGGTTTGTATCCCTTCTGTCTGAACGATTCGGTCAGGGTTGTGAGATGCCTGTTTCTGTCTTCAGTGTCAGAAAAAAACAGGAATTAGAACGGCAAAAATGAACAATACTCCAAACCCTGCAATTGCAAAGCAGTGCAAATAACAACAAACTGGAAAAAGATATGCAAACTCTGCACAAGAGACTGCAGTGGAACTTAATCAAAAAGAAACAGAAGAAACTACAACGCCTCTCTCAGTATGACTGCAGACCATGGACACAACATAAGGGATTTCAAACCAACAAAAAGCAGGACAACTACTTCAAAATATAATATGAAAATAATTAATCATACAATTTTAGGAGAATAGTTCTAATATGCTGTTGCTAGTAATAATAAACTTTAAATCTTAGATGGATAGAAATAATTTTCCTCTACTCATACATACTGTATATACATTGTTGGGTGCATACATTACATAGTTACATAGTAGATGAGGTTGAAAAAAGACATACGTCCTGACAAACCTAAAGTCATATTCTCAAGGGCTCCCAATCTGAAACAGAGATTGGTATCATTCTTCCTGGTAATGCACAGGTTATTAAAAAATTATATTAGTGTTAGGTACCCTTGAGATGTGGTCTGCCGTGTAGTGGCTCAAGGGCTTACAACACTTTGGCAAAAATGTTAAACTAAAAGAATATTTTATTTAATAGATATCTATACATATATATTTAGGCAATGTACCGTGAATAAGTTTCACTGGATGTGCACTGTGCTCTGTCTGTGTTTCATGTTCTGTCTCTGGTTTTAAATATATATTGCCATGCTCAGTAGCACTCCTCTGTGTCACTTATATGCTTATATATATGTTGTGGTTATTTTGGGGGTTCAATATGAGCTTGTAGGTGTCCTGTATGTTTTACAATTCTTGTTCAGCTGGTCTTAGCTGATTGGAGGGTGGCTCCTCCTACCTAGTTGAAGCTCACCCCCTCACACATTTAAATGGTTAAAAGCTCACTCCATTGCATCTCCCACTCTCAGGGGAACTTGCTTTCTTGCAGTTTGATTGTGACAAATCTAATACAGAGTGCTTTTCCTGGTAATGTACAGGTTAATAAGAGCTTCAATCAGACTTAGAACTATGCAACTAATTTTGACAGATTATTATAAATCATTCTTCCTGGCAATGCACAGGTTATTAAGAATTTATCTGAGTGTTAGGTACCCTTGAGATGTGGTCTGCCGTGTAGTGGCTCAAGGGCTTACAACACTTTGGCCAAAATGTTAATCTAAAAGACCATTTTATTTAATAGATATCTATACATATATATTTAGGCACTGTACCGTGTATAAGTTTCACTGGATGTGCACTGAGCTCTGTCTGTGTTTCATGTTCTGTCTCTGGTTTTAAATATATATTGCCATGCTGTGACACTTATATGCTTATATATATATATGTTGTGGTTATTTTGGGGGTTCAATATGAGCTTGTAGGTGTCCTGTATGGTCCACCATAGGAATCCTCAGCAGAACTACAAATGCATGCGCAGAACCCTTGAGATGCTTACCACTCACTAGATCGGAGCGCCAGCTGTGTGATCCTGGAACTGGGAGCTGCACACCTGCGGAGGAGAAGACTGACACTCCCCCACCCCCTTGATAGTCCCTGAATACCATCCACTGAGGATTAGGTGAAGGGAGGGAGTTTGACACCACTGTAAGAGCGTGCTGGACACTGATACCCCGCTGAGGACAACAGCCAGATTGTGTCTTGTTCAAGTCTCTGTTTACACCATCTGCTAGGAGGAACAGAGACCACCCACTGTGCAGGAAAGCCTTGTATTTAACATGCATATAACTCAAGATAGGCATTTGTGAGTAGACAATCTGCACAATTTTATCTTTAATGTTTTAATAAGTGTTATTATGCTATGGCATTTTCTTATCTGTTTCCTAACTAAAGGGTTCAGCAAGACAAACCAAAAAGAGGGATGTTGTTTATGTATGTATGTCTTTATTTATATAGCGCTATTAAGGTACACAGCACTTCACAGTAGTAATACACGTGACAATCATATAAACAACAAATAGTACAAATAACAGATCATGGGAATAAGTGCTTCAGACATAAAAGTAACATTTCAGAAGAGGAGTCCCTGTTCCGAAGAGCTTACAATCTAATTGGTATGTAGGAAGAATGTACAGAGACAGAAAGAGGGAATTCTGGTAAGTGCGTCTGCAGGGGGCCAAGCTTTATGTATCATGTGTATAGTACTAGCCACAGTGCTATTCATATGCTTCTTTAAGCATGTGTGTCTTAGGGTGGGTCTTAAAGGTGGATAGAGAGGGTGCTAGTCAGGTATTGAAGGGAACGGCATTACAGAGGTGTGGGGCAGTCAGTGAGAAAGGTTTAAGGTGGGAGAGGGCTTTAGATACTAAGGGGGTAGAGAAAAGGCTTCCTTGAGCAGAACGCAAGAGTGCATAGCGTGAAATTAGGGCTGAAATGTAGGGAGGTGAAGAAGAGTGTAAAGCTTTAAAAGTGAGGAGGACAATTGAGTGCGAGATGCAGGATTTGATTTGATAGGAAGTTAGGAGAGTGATTTTAGCAGGGGAGAAGCGGAGACAGATTTAGGAATGATTAGAGTGATTCTGGCAGCAGTGTTTAGGATAGATTGTAGTGGAGATAGGTGAGAGGCAGGAATTCAGCATAGCAGGAGGTTACAGTACAGTAATCAAGACGGGAAAGAATGAGGGCCTAAGTCAGAGTTTTAGCAGTTGAGCAACAGAGGAAAGGGCATATCTTTGTAATGTATATGTGAGAGGAGTTGAGTGTGACCACTAGGCAGCGTGTTTGGGCTACTGGGTGATTGACAGTACTTCCAACAGTAATATGAGGAGGTAGTAGGGCCAGGTTTGGGAGGAAGTATAAGGAGATCTGTTTTTGCCATGTTAAGTTTAAGTTGGCGGAGGGCCATCCAGGATGATATCGCAGAGAGACATTCAGAAACGTTGGTCTGTACAGTAGGTATAAGGTCAAGGGTTGAAAAGTAAATTTGTGTGTTGCCAGCATAGAGGTGATATTTAAACTCAAGAGATGGGATTAGGTAACCTAGAGAAAGTGTGTACAGAGAAAAGAGAAGGGGTCCCAGAACAGAGCCCTGGGGTACCCCCACAGAGAGATCGATAGACGAGGAGGTGTTAGCAGAAGAGACACTGAAAGTACGATGGGAGAGGTGAGGAGATCCAGGATATTGCTTTGTTACAAATACCAAGTGTATGGAGAATGTTAAGGGGAAGATGGTTGTGCACAATGTCAAATGCTTCAGAGAGGTCAAGTAATATGAGCAGAGTGTAATGACCTCTGTCTTTGGCAGCATGGAGGTCATTAGTTCTTTTAGTGTGGGCTGTTTCAGTCGAGTGAGCAGTGCGGAAGCCAGATTGTAGAAGCTCTAGGAGAGAATAGGTGTTGAGAAAGGGGGGCAAGCGAGAGAATACAAGACGTTTGATGAGTATATAGGCAAAAGGCAGGAGGGAGGAGGGAGACAGGTCGATAGTTAGAAAGACAGGTAGGGTCAAGCTTGTTGTTTATGAGTAATGCTATAACTGTTTCATGTTTGAAGGTAGAGGGAAAGGTACCAGAGTAGAGTGAGGCGTTTAAAATGTGTGTGACCATAGGGATTATTGTAGGAGCATGAGGTTTTAGGAGATGGGAGGGAATGGGGTCAAGAGGGCAAGTGTTAGAGGGAGAAGAGGAGATCAGCAATGACACATCCTCCTCTGAGACAGCAGAAAAAGAGTCAAGGAAGACAGGAGGAGAGTTTGGAAGCGGTGTAGGATGGGAGGAGGAAACAGGGGATGTTCTGATGTATGGATTCCACCTTTTCCTTAAAAGTCCTGAGGTGAGATGGAGGAAGAAGAAGGGGCAGCTGAGGGTGGTTTGAGTAGAGAGTCAAAGACAGAGAAGCGTTGGCATGGGTTAGACTTGTGCGTGTTGATTAGTGAAGAAAAGTAGGTTAGTTTAGCCTGAGAGTGGGCAGAGTTGAAAGAGGATAGCATAAATTTGTAGTGAAGTCTGCAAGAGTGTGAGGGTTAGGGTTAGGGTTCCTCCAGAGGTGTTCACAGGAATGAGTGGAGGAATGGAGCATGCGCATGTGGGGATTTAGCCAAGGTCTGGGGTTAGAAGGGCGAGGACGGCAGAGAGAAAGATGGGCATGTAGATCAAGAGAGGAGGCTAAGGCAGAGTTGTAGTTAATGACCAGGTTGTCAGGGTCTTAAGCAGAATTGAGAGAGGAGAGGGCGGAGCGTAAAGTGGAATCAAAGGCTGGTAGGTTAAAAGAGCACAGGTTTCTGCAGAAATTAAGGGTAGATGGAGACGGAGAAGGGGAGAAACAAGAGAAAAAATGAGACGAGGTGATGGTCAGAGAGAGGAAAGGGGGAAATGGAGAAATCAGACAGAGAAAAGTTTTTTGTGAAAATCAGGTCCAGGTAGTATCCATCCTTGTGGGTGATGGCTGCAGTCCACTGTTGAAGGCCAAAAGAAAAGTGAGAGAGAGAAAGCAGGAAGTCCAAGGGAGAAAGGGGTCATCAATATGGCAGTTGAAGTCCCCAAGAAGAAGAACCGGGGAGTCTAAGGAGAGAAATAAAGAGAGCCAGGTTTCAAAGTGAGAGAAAGGCAGAAGGGCGATGAGTAGAGGTACTGTCCCGGCCAGCTTTATTCTAAAGCTTGCCGGGTTAAATGCGCACTAAACGCGGGGCTTTTCTCCGATTTGAATCGGAGTTTCCTGCGCGGCGGCCACTTCAATAGATAAGCACTAATGGTGCTTATCATTGAAAGCGCCCGAGGCACGGGAAAACCGGCCGAAAACAGCCAAAGATAGCCGCACGCCGTCCGCGGGTTAAAAATACCCGCGGAGGTAGCCGCTTTAGATTAAAGCTGGCCGCCACTGTAGGTGGGCGATAGATGTCCGCTACGTGGACAGGGAGAGGAGAGAAGATCTGGACAGTGTGAGCCTCATAGGAGGGAAAAGCAAGAGAGGGAGGAATAGTAAGGGTATGGTAGCAGCAGATAGAGCAGAGTAGAAGCCCCACGCCTCCACCCCTGCCATCAGGGTGAGGATTGTCAGAGAAAGAAAGGCCACCATAAGAGAGGGCAGCTTCCAGAGCCAGACTGAGTGAGCCAGGTCTCAGTTATAGCAAATAGGAGCAGAGTGTGAGAGAGAAAGAAGTCATGCACAGAGAGGACGTTTTTCTACATGTACAGATGCAGCAGCCGTTATCCGAACACTTCACGCAATGTATACCTCGGAATACCCATGTGATGGCACACGATTTTTTCCAACCGTACCGCCTTTAGACGCGAGTGCAGAACATGGCATTTTAGTGTTCTGGTTTATAAACACCTGAAATTGACACAGTAGCACAGTATTGTACACATTACAATTCATTCATGTCATTGCATTTAATTGCACACAATCCATGAAATTTAAACAAAGCAACCGCGATAAACACATGTGTCTGGGGTGAATAGTCGCGTTAATGCTGCATGGAGTACAGCAGCACACATGAAAACGGCTCCGTGATTTGTTCGAATAACTGCCGCTGCATCTGTATACAGTATGTACTGTAAAGTGTTAGTCTCATACATACATACATATACATACATACAAACATATACATGAGACTATTTTATATAAAATTATTGTATCAGTGCTTTTTCTCTGTCTCTCTCTTGTATTGCTCCAGATCATCGCTGGATCCATGCGCCAGAGGACGTCCACCTTTTCCATTGAGAAATAACACGAACCCCCTTTATGCCTGTGCTTACCAAGGTGTAACTTACTGGGCTAGTTAAGCATTGCCATGCATTATCAAAGGTAATAGGGAGGTAGGGGCTTGGGTGATGGTGATAGTTGCCCCTGGGTCGGTGATTAGGCCTCCCGGAGGGGGGTTTAGGGAAGTGCATGGCTATGCTAGCCACTACGCAGGCGAAGGGGGTAACATTTACTGTAATGTATTGAAAGTTATATTTTATGCTAGTTTAACCTATCTTGCTTATGTACATAATGGCCAATATATTGACTATTATATACAGAACATACTGTAAGCAATACAAGGCTAACACCATCCTGTAGTAGGTGATGAAAACCTTAGGTATTTATGCTGTTAATCACATTCTAAACAATATTGGAACATTATGTATGGCATGATAATACTCCAAAAAGTGGTATTAGACTTATTTTTTAACAATTCCAAAAAAAATGTTATTTTTAGAGGTGCTACGTTGATATATTGCACTAACAAAATTATGCAATTTTTTGGCGGTAATACCACAATATTAGAAGACTGCAGCTTCATATATCCGGGCATTAATGTATTAAGCTTCCTTGGGTTGCTATAGCATCTATTTAGAAAGCCACAGAACTTCCTCTTTCAAAATAGGCAGTAATATTGTGAACCCTGGAAAGCAGGATGTTCGCCGATTGTTCATTGCTGTAATTGTATAGAAGTTTTTGCAATTATTAGAGCACCAGATTGTTTAGGCCCAAATGTCTACATTATATTTTTATAATAAAAATGTAAGTTTTGTATTATTTTCCTTTGCAATATGCATTTTTGATCATATGCTCACCAAGCTCCAAGACCTTTAATTTTAAATTTATGATGGAGTTAGGGCTTCATCAACTGAGAAAAATGGAAAGCAAAGCGCAGAGAAATATACAGTTGTTGAAGATTCACTAACATGGTTAATGCACTGTGATCCCTTGTTAACTGCCATTGATTTGAATCATATGTAGCACTGCTTCCTCCCTCCCCCCCTCCCTCTGGGAGATCTTGCTATGGCTACAGGTGTCATGGTGCTAAATACCTGTGAGGGTCCAGGAGATGCTGAGGGTTCGTGATGGTAAGGGGAAACAGGACAGGCGTATGCATTACATTACAGCGTATGCATGGGTTTTACGGATCAGTCCACGCCTCCGACTGGTACAAGCCTTCTTGCAATCTTGAGGCCTTGCAATCTGGTAGGTCTCCTACTCAGAACCCCTTAGAATGTCTCCTCCCGGCTGGGAATGACTCAGCTCCACTCCTCTTCAGACCAGACTCACAAATAGGAGCCCAGAGGGGAAGGTCACAGAGTCTGCACCAAGATTGGTTGTACACAGACCCGGTTTCACCTCCACCCCTGTCACTCACAGAGGCAGCATGAGGAGGGGTAAACCCACAGGATAGCCTGACACTGCCTATAGCTACTAGGACTTACGTGTCAGGAGGTCGAAAATATAGGCCTGGACCAACCATGGCTACATACAGTTAAAGTAGAATCGCAGAATTAACCAATACTAGAGGTCAGTGAATCTCCCCCATAGAGGGAAGGAGATGAGAACAATTAGGAATATGGAGAGATGTGGTAAAAGCTTTTTAGATTATTTATGTGCATTGTAAAAAAACACACTTGATTAACAAGACTCACAAACATTTTTCTTTACCTACTGTATAGCATGCTGTAAATGCATTTAAATAGACTTGATGAAGCTTAATAATGTATATAGAAACATTTCTTTTTATTTTTTCGATGCATTTCATTACTTAGTTAGCAAGCACTCCACTTACAGTATATTTGAATATTGACAACACAGGATACGATGGAAACATTAGCACATTTAATCTGTCATACAGTATTATAAAATATTCTTTTCATAATTAAGATTGGACACATTTAACACTTGTAATTCCTTCACAATTTCACACTGTGTAGTGTTGAATTCTGTATGATTATTTGAAGTTAATTCTGTTAAGAAATTTTCTATTTAAAAAAACCCACACACATTGATTGCAAGTATCTATAAGTATTGAATGGAAAACTACAGTATTGCATCTGCTGAGTTGTCTCATTTGTACCTTTTTAATTTTATTCTAAAATTATTTGCTGAGTTTGTAATATATAAACAATTAAAATGTATATCTAATCACATGGGTTTACAGGACATGCTACAACCACAGCAGCGTTGTGTATAAGCCCTCAATTTTATGTAGTGACATACTGTACTATAAGAATTCTATTAAGAGATAGTCATGGTACTCTAGTACTCACACACAAGCGCATTTATAGGTACGTAGTCTTGGTTATCAATCCTCTTTGATCCTGGACAACCAAAGCTGGATCATGTCCATGCAAGTGAAGAAACCAAAGGGGACGGAGCCACAAAGGATACAAGTGTAGGTAAACATTTTACACTGTATTTACTTTAGCATTATCAGACCAGGTACATCCATGTAATGTTTATGGGCACTGTCACGGGAGACCAGTACTTTTAACACCTTTTACCTTCCAGGATCAATTCACTAGGCAGGACAAGGTAGTGGAATAAAATGGGGTTTATTCTGGTAAAACCAGCAGACATACAATGAACCATAAAATACAGTTAATACCCGCCTACATGGGATCTGGTGGGGGGGGGGGGAGTCCCTAGCAACACTATGTGCAGGATGCCTACTTCAGAAGGCTTACCCTGTCTGCTCCATGTCCAGGAACACCACAGTACTCTTTTCAAGAGAGCTACCTGGCTTTCCTCACTAGACAGATCTTTGTTGGATATTGGAACTTGGCCTCATCTCTAGAACTTGTCAACAGCTAAGCTAGGCTTTCCCGGTACCTCAATGCCCAGTGCTTTGCTATTCTGAGCAAATCACTTTTGAAAAGACCACCAAGTCTAGGAATAGTCTGGTTCTCTGGTCGGGCAGTCCCCTTACATGGACCTCTGTGTCCTATGTTCAACCTGGAGAGGCGGCTGGTGACCAATCACAGAAAGGATCATAAGAACAACAGCCTGTCAGGAGCTGGGGGCTCGGCTTGCTACATGCATCAGAGGAGGGGAGTTTCGAGGGGCCCAAGTAGCTGGTGAGCAGGAAATTGGAACTGGCCAATGTGAACTGAGCCTACGACCAACGGCTTCCCCTGGCCAGCCCTATACCTCCCACTGGTTAGGCTCCACCAAGTCTGGGAGAACAAAGAGGTTCCCCCACGGGGAGTCTTTGTCTCTGGATAACGTACTCGTCCCTTCCCCGCTCACCAAATGGCCCGACACTCTCGACTTTCATCCTCCACTTTGATCCTCCATCTCTAGGCAGACATCCTGGCTTATCAAATTACCAGGACTATCTGTATAGAGATGAATACACATTTTAAAAGTACATTTCTTTCTCTTACTGGGGCACGGGGTTTTAAAGAATAAAACTAAATTTTTGCTGGTGGGAATTCATTATTTCATAGGGGAACTATACGGTATTAATGTGCACATGCGTACCCGCAAATCAGACACAATTTGCGGGTAAAATTATGGGACAACCGGTATGTTGCCCCAAAACATTTTACACACATTATGACACTTTTTGTCCCCCAAGTATCCACTATTAGAGTACTGCTCCTGAAGTCCCAGTTTTATACCTTGGTTGGTTAAGAGGTACAAAACACACACGTGGCTTATAGTGCTGATAAGCTGCCAGGAACCCACAGTTTTCAGGGGTGACCAGCCGAGCTTCCCTTTTATTATGAAGGCTGGCTACGTCCACCATCACACCTCCCCCTTAAGATGAAGGCTCTGGGGCAGTCGCCACATCAGGAGGCTTCCAAAACCTGGATGTCCTGGGGGCTCGTGGATAGCTGGGTATGTCTGTCGGGAGAGACGTCTGCATTGCCATGGTCCCTGCCCTTCTTGTACTGGATGGTAAAGTCAAATTCCTGTAAGGCAAGGCTCCAGAAGATTAACTTTCCATTCTCGTGCCATGTCCCAGCAAGAAAGGAGGTTGCTAGTCATTGCACCCATCTTTAGTGGTTATGTTTGATCATGGCAACTTCTGAAGGAAAAAGGAATCTATTGGGACCAAGAGATTGAATAATCAAACTTTCCAACCCAGTACCTCCAATGTGCCAGCACCCACTTTTCAGCTCCAGCCTGATTGCCTGCCTCAATACCAATATCATTACCAGTAAAGGCCAAACAACACTCAAACCAAGATGAACCTACATGAACCAGTGTGTCTACAGATAGAACTTGGATAGGTATATATACTAACTGGGATAATAATGCCTCAGACCAGGGGGAGAAGGTCGTATCTTACACGTTGTATAGTGTTAAAGTTCTTGAATGAAAATTGGACTCCCCCTGTGCAATGTGTTGTACAAAGAAGCGTATGAGTTTAGTTAGTGACACATTAATGATGACACAATCTCTCTATCTATTAGGTATTCCTCCTAAAAATATATCAGGGGGACATGCAAGATCTGCAAATACAGCTTTCTAAATAATGTAAGTTCTACTTAAGGAGAGATGTTATTGTTATTCGTTCAGTTAGAGGCCTAACTAGAACCACAATATTCTTCTATAGTGTATAACCCTGATAAGAATTTTCTTCACATACAGTATGGTTACTCCCGCACACTATTATTAAAATTTACATTAAAGCAGCTTCATTACCTTAGCGGATAGCCGCTAAGGCAATGAAGGGGTTAAGGCACATTAGCATGTTTATTGGGGACAATTGCCCCCAATAAACAACACACACCAACCGCCGCCCCCTAACACATACAGTACTGTAATGGGCAAAATTACTATTATCCACATATGGATAGTAATGCATTTGCCCATTTTAAATACATATAAATTACAATAAATACAGTAAAAACATATATGACACTTACCTTTTACAGGCACCCACGATGAAGGCCGGTTTCATCCTCATCTTCATCCTGCCCATGCCCCTCCGGTTCTGCAAAACATGCACAACAATCACAATAGCCAATGTAATGTCCCCTAACCCCTTAATCACCATAGCGGTTATTAACCGCTACAGTCATTAAGGGGTTAACCCACCATCACCCACCTCTCGGGAGGCCTACATACCCTCCCCCACTAACCCCCCCACCCCGTGAGGCCTAACCACCCTTACCCACTACCCAGCCGGGAGGCCGACCACATAATCTTGGGGCCAATACCCCCTCCCCCCACCCCCAGTACCCACAATAAAAACAGTACACAGCCCCTCAATAAACATCATTCTATATATTAAATACATAACCCACCCCCTGTGCCCCCCCATAAATACATGATTTATTCTTTTACATACAGGGTTCATACCCCAGGCCCACGTGAGCCCCCGGTGGGCCTGACGGGTCACCTCACAGACCTACAGGTTACCAGCAACTTGTTTCATACAGGTTCTGGAGGCCTGTTGGTGGGTCCCGCAAGGCGCCATGGCCCACCAGGTGGTCTTGGCGGGTCACCGTGGGCCACAATTGTGTCCAAACGGTAGGCCCCCGGATGTCTGGGGGCCCCGGGTCAGACCCACAGGTGTCTGAGGGGCCTAGGGTGGTTCCCACGGGGGTCTGGGGACCCACGGGTGGGCACTACGGGTCCGCGGTGCCCCCACAGATGTGGGGCCACCGGTTCTTCACCACAGGTGGACCACGCAGCCTGGTACCCGTGAGATACCCGAGGATACCTCAGGTGGTCTCCAGAGGTCTCTCGCAGACCAAAGAAACAAACCCTGTATGTTAAAAAAAAAAAACGGACCTATACATTAAATATATACATACATCCACCCCCCCCCCCCCTACACATACAGTACAATAATGTGCAAAATAACTATTATCCAGATATGGATAATAGATTATTTGCCCATTATGAAACACATAAAACATGCATAAATCAAAACATGAATTCTTAATCTTAAAATCACCACATTGCATGTTAAAATAAATCCTTCAGCAATTGTAAATATAAACCAACAAACCAGCAGCTACACAAATGTATATGAAATGTCACACAATTGCATTGAGTGTGTACATGATGCAATTAATCTGTGCATCATGTAACACTATGCAAAATATATGTAACAATAAAATACACTATGAACAATGTCCCCTAACCACCAATGACATCCTGAAAATCAAATAGAATCTAAGCAACATCAATACAATTAGCATCAATCAATTAATCCATTTCCTCAAACAATTACAATACAATACAAATCAATTATACAATTCCCTATTCAATTCCTAAAGACAAACCATTGCCAAAAGAGTTTTAATTTAAAGTAACCCCCATCATTCTAATCTAACTACCAGATATAAGCCATTACAAAAAACCTGTAACTAAATACATATTACATTATTCACAACAATGACAAAATAAAGCTGATAAATACATTAGCCTTACATGAAAAGAACATAAACATTAGCAAAACAATCAATTATTATCCCTGTTTGTCTATCTATATAGATAGATTAACATAACATACAGGGGCAATAATAGAGCATAAAATACAATGCATTTACATACAAAAATCACATAGAATACACCCATTCAGTGTCCGTGAATGTATGTATATACATAGATACGTTCACGGGCATTAAATGGGACAGAAAAAATAAAAGACATGAATCAAAAATCCAAAAAACCTGTAAAAGTAAAAATAATAAACTTTTCTTTTGTTTACTCACCATTAGATGCCCACTCTCCGAAATCCAGGCGACCCGGAAGCACTGGAACCAATCCACAGGTAACCATAAAATAATAAACCCTTACAATACACGTCTGTGTCTTTTTTCTTCTATTTGTAATCATTCCCGTCTGTCTTGGGGTCTTCTTTTCTTCTTTGGGGTCTTCTCCTTCTTCTTCCGTCTTCTTCCGCCACGCCCTTCTTTTCTTCTTAGGAGAGGAGGTGTTCCCTCCTCGGCGACTGGCTTTAGAATGAGGCGACATAGGCGACATAGGCTTTTATAGGCCTATGACGTCACATTTTAGGCCGTGAAAAACATGTGATTTGGCCGGGGAAAAAAAATGATGACGTCATTTAAAGGCAATGAAAGCACAGCCAATCAGAATGGCTGTGCTTCAATTGCCTTTAAAGATGACGTCATGAAAAGAAATACATCCCAACTCAGATTGGATCTAGTACCATGTGACAGGCTTTCAATGATGTCACATCCATTCTCCCCCAAGCCTCTGTCACATGGTCTACTAGAGCCACTCAGAGTTGGGATGGCAGGGGGCAAAGGAAGATCAGTGGAACCAGGGGTGACCCCTTACACTCTCCCCCTGGTTTAAACACCAACGTCCCCGCTTGGAGAACAGCGTCACATTACAGAAAGTTACACAATAAAAATGCATTGCATAAACTGTACAACTTAACATGTTGACTTTAACATCACTGATACATGGCATATCACACACAGTAATACCCGAGGCCAGCTGAGTGTTAGCTGTTTGCTGAGACCAAATGTGGGGTGACCCTAACTGATAATGTGGGGGTACCTCACTTTGACTTTTGTGAGCCTCCGCCTGGGTAGTCTCCGTTACCGACACTGGAGTCTCTGTAGACTCTTTGAGATTATGGTCATGTGCAACAGTCACTGGTTCCATACTACATCCTCCCCCTGGTGGAACAAATAGCACAGTGTCTCTTGGCCAGACCTTTACCTGGCCATCCGCGGCATGGATGCGGTAGGCCAGGAGGTCTTGACCTTTTCCGCGGTCCACCATATGGCAGACAGAGCGCTCCATGTTGTGCTTAGAGGAGGCAAATTTCACTGGATCTCTCACAACACAGTCCTTGTCCCTAAGTACTTGGGAGGCTTCCACTGGGAAGCGAGCGTTTAGCAATGTCTCTGTACACAAAGTCTCTGTTACATCCTGCAAGGGATAAAGGGTTGATACCTTACCACTGTGGTGATTAACGGGTGCCAGCAGGTCATGAGGAACGCTGACTGTTTCCACCTCAGCTGTCTTGGGCACTTCTGGGGCAGTCCACTCACTTTCTGGAAACTCGGGAGCATTGGATCCCAGTCCTGGGACCATTTGGGTTGGAGAGCACGGACTCACACTCAGTTCAGTTATGGTAGCGGTTATGGTGACACATGGGCCCACCATCAGGTCATGAGCCTTAGTTGGGGCCTTTTCCACGGCCACCTCCATCGGAGCCTGTGGGGAGTAAGGAAGTTCCTCACCACTCCGCTGGCTTGTGATGGGTTCCTCTTCCTCCGGTCCCATCTCCGGATGTCCCTCCGACACACTGGGAGTCACCAAGGCCTGTCACATGTGAGGAGCAAGTTAAAGTTGGTGCACGTGTGGAAGTGTAAAACCAAAAATGTGAGGCGCTTCTAATGGAGGTGTAATAAATAAATAAATAAATATAAATGAATATATAGTGATTAATATCAATAATCAAAGTGCTCATAAATAATAAAAATATGAATGGCGAACTTTGCTGCTCAACCCTCTTTGGAGAAGATCCAGTTTCTCCTGTCTTGAATGGTGGGGAGAAGCTTGTGGGGAGCGCAGGTCTCACCATATATAGGGAAAAAAATATATAATAGTGTAGTATGCCTTAAACAGATAAAGCAATCTATACAGGAATCATGATTGGGAACTCACATTCTCCCAGTTGAAATTCAGCAGTGAATAGCAATGAATGCAATGATGTAGACTCAGCAGAATGAAAGGAGGTCTTGCTTGACATAAGCTCCCTGGTGTCAGCAGAACAAACCCTCGATGGAAAAAAACGACACCTTTAGTGCAACATTGTATGTTCACTATCAATATATTAATAAAAGCAATTGTTATTGCACTTACAGTGGCGGCACAGCTGAGTCTACAGCGGCCGCCACCGCAAACAGCGTGAAGACGCGGGGTTTTTTTTTTTTACGCAGCGTGCCGCGCGCCACTAATGCGCGGTCACGCTGCAAAGGGTGCGTGCGCGCATGGCGCGCATGCCCAGGGCTCCCCGAAAGTGGAGCGGGGTAGGGGGGTGTGTGGGAAGGGAGAGGGGGATCCGGGGGACACGGGGGACCTGGAGACGAAGAGGGAGAGGACGCGAGGGGGAGAGGACGTCAGGAGGAGCTCCGGCTGGCGCGTGGCCAAGTTCGGCGCCAGCCGGGAAGCAGCTGCGGGACAAACCGGGTGAGTGTTAGACTCAGCCCTGCTGCTACTGTACATAAGCAACATGTGCATAGACACGTAAAAATCGATGCGCAGCTTCAGCGTTCACCATCCACCCCACTCCCGAGGTGGCGTCGCGTCACTTCCGGTCCGGCCCGTCGCGTCACTTCCGGTTTAGCGATCGATCGCAGAATGGATCCACACGGGCTCTGGGGCATTCAGGGTACACTTCTGGACTGCTGCTTGTTCACTCAACACGTTTCGCTGGCGTAGCAGCTTCGTCAGGAGTTCGATCGGGGTGGATGGTGAACGCTGAAGCTGCGCATCGATTTTTACGTGTCTATGCACATGGTGCTTATGTAAGTGCAATAACAATTGCTTTTATTAATATATTGATAGTGAACATACAATGTTGCACTAAAGGTGTCGTTTTTTCCATCGAGGGTTTGTTCTGCTGACACCAGGGAGCTTATGTCAAGCAAGACCTCCTTTCATACTGCTCAGTCTAAATCATTGCATTCATTGCTATTCACTGCTGAATTTCAACTGGGAGAATGTGAGTTCCCAATCATGATTCCTGTATAGATTGCTTTATCTGTTTAAGGCATACTACACTATTATATATTTTTTTCCCTGTATATGGTGAGGCCTGCGCTCCCCACAAGCTTCTCCACACGTGTGGAAGGTTGTAAATACCTGCCCAGGTGTCTCTACACCTAGGTGTCTTCGCAAAGGGTCTACCGGCGCCGCTTGGTCCAGCGCTGATCTGTACCTCCGCGTGTATGGGGTCCCGCCAGACATCCCTCCGTAAGGAAAGTCTCTAGATCAGCAACACAGCTTACAGGAACATGCAGCAAACCCCTTTCACTGGGTCCCTGCACTAAGGAACTACACAGGGTCTCTCCCTGCTTTACGGAACTGCACAGGGTCTCTCCCTGCTCTAAGGAACTGCACAGGGTCTCTTCCTGCTCTAAGGAACTGCACAGGGTCTCTCCCTGCTCTAAGGAACTGCACAGGGTCTCTCCCTGCTCTAAGAAACTGCACAGCTGAAGGGGCACAGGGTCCAAACCTAAGGGCCTGTCCCTATGTACACCCACCCTCACTAGTGGGGAGTCAGGGCCTCAGCTCTAGCCTGGGGTTTTCTGGCCTAGGGCAGAAGCTCGCAGCTCTCTGCCCCCCTTCCTTCCCACACTGTCTCCTTAGCCTGACTGACTCATGGGCTTCAAAGTCTGCTTCCTGACTCTGCACACAACAATGTATCCAATTCCCTGCTGCAGAGAATCTGCAAGTCTCAGTGGCTGGCTGGCTGCAGGTGACAGGGATCATAGGGCATTCCCCAGAGGCTGCTGGGATATGTAGTCCACTCAGGACCTCTTTCCTATGGGGACCACGTGCGTGATCTCTACTGCACATGTGCGAAGCTGTAATGGCCGCCACTACGCTTAACTGTGCCTGCGCAACCTCCCAGAGCTCCTGCACACTTGTAATGGCCACCACTACCCTTGCCAACCTCTGCGCACTGCGCAAACCTCGCACCAACCACAACATGGCCGTCGCGGCTATCTGCGCATGCGCAACCCTTTGTGCATGCGCGAGCATCAGGACCCCGACGGCGCCAGCCCAGATTGCGGCGCCAACCGGGAGAAGTCACCGTCCCCTCCCCCCACTGCCACAGGGGTAAGGCAGGGGGCAAAGGAAGATCAGGGGAACTGGGGGTGACCCCCTTACATACAAAAAACAGAACTCCACAGAGTCTTATCCTTATGCAATATTAAACAAAATAGCTGAAACAAAGTTACTGAAATATTGAGATTGGTTGATATACATAATGTATGTGAAGCCAGAGATTAATTGAAATAATCTTAACATGTCAAATGAAGGACATTGCATTTGCTAATGTACAAACATTATACAAAATGGTTGTAACGCTTGACTGCCCGCAGACCTGGCCAGTCCCCAATACTGAGGTGGGTAAGGGTATAACACGCACCCACAGCAGTGAGGGCATGCCTGGAGTGTGGTATGATGCGTTGCCGGGCCTGGTGAGAAAGGTTTAGCCTGATACTTGCCGCGTCCAGGATGCCAGAGGTCCGAGGGTAACGATCCGAAAGCCGTAGATGAGGGGCAGGAGAGAGCAGCGTAGTGAGGTCCAAAGCCGAGTCCAGGGATTAGCGAGGTACACGAAGTCTAACGAAAGCCGAGATCAAATCCAAGGGTATCAAATGAGGGCAGGGACTGGAGCGAGAGCTGCAATACAAAAGAGAGCCAGGCATAGACCTCCGTACTACAAGAGCCACAGGAAAACTATGCAGAGCGAGGAAGGAGAGGGCAGACAGGAACTATAAATGCCGGAGAACCAATGGGAGCAAGAGGCGGAGCAGGGGCTTGACTGAGCGGTCCCAGGGATAGGTTAGGATGCCTGGTGTGGTGTTCCCTAGTGGGAATAGCCTCAACTGATGGGAGGTGGAGCCAAGGCTGCAGGAGGAGTGTAGAAGAGGACGGGTACGTGCCCTATACACTCCCGCTCGTGCACCCCTGCAGCGTGTGGGCGGAGGCAGCATGTGCCACGGAGGAGCGGCGTGACGTCCGACCGGAGCGGGTTAGGAGCTGATGGGGAGGGGGCCTGGGACGAGCGGCAGTACTGGGAGACGGGGTGACAGGGACCCGCTGTAAAGCGTGTTTCCCCCAATCCCTTACAATGGTAGATGCTTGATTGAATTAAATATTATATAAAACTGTTGTTTAAAACTTGACGCATAGAACATAGATTGGGGACAAATCATATGTTAGACACAGACAATTAATGTGAACAATCCTGATATGAGCAAAACCATCCTGAATTAAGGTACGTTATGGTGATTGATGCTATAAAAAAATCACATATCTATAAAGACAGGTGAGGGACACCATGCAATCCTCCTATAACCATAATAATTAAATGACAGAAATGTGTAAATTGCCAATTGATTACATTTGTACAAATATATAAAAGTATAAAAAATAAAATATACATATGATAAAATAGAACAGTGCATAATACTGGCTAACTAATGGGTAACATTAGTTGTAAATCATGCCCACAGTGAGAAATGCACAAATAGTTCTATAACACTAGTAAAGCTTGAACAAATGACACTCAAAAAAAGGGGGGGAGGGTGATAACTGACAATAGTAGCAATGTCTTACACTGGCGACACACTTTATTGCAGTGTGGCCAGTACCGCAAGCCGGGAGATTTCCCGGCTTGCAAGTGGCAGCCCCTCGGTGTGCCGCGCATCTCCGATGCGCGGTCACGCGTCATCGGGTGCCTGCGCCCCCTGCACGCACGTCCAGGGCTCCCCGAGGGAGCCCTGGTGTCCCGCGATGTGGGGGACGGCGGCAGGGGGTTCCGGGGGACCCGGCGGACCCGGAGAGGAGAGGGGGAAGCCGCGATCGGCGGGCCTCTCCTCCGCTGCTTCGGCGCGCGCCCGGCACCCTCCGGCGCGCGCCAGGTAACTGCTGCGGCCGAGAACGGGCAAATGCTCGAATAAACTCGGCCGCAGCAGTATCTGTGATTCAAATAGTCTATGGAAGATAAATGTGAGAGATAAAAATATCTAGGTAAATACAAAGATACTTATAACACAAATGATGATAGACACATAGAACAGATGTGGAAGATAGGAGTGGATATAGTAGATCTTAACCCATCTAGAATGTAATGTGGGCATAAAATTGTAGTTAGTTGATAAATGCCCTGATGTCGAAATGTGACCAAGGATGCTACATAGGGGAAACCAGGCAAAAACTTCAAGGCAGAATGAATATGCATAGACATTATATACAAAACCACAAAGAAGGAAGATACTGCTCACCAATGGGAAATAATTTCTCACAACCAGATCATTCCATAAATGATTTAAAAATCAAAATCCTCAATGGAATGTTTAAACGCACCCAAGAACAGAAAACATTTGAACTAAGAATGATAAGACTCTTTGACACCAAAACAAAGGATTTAATGCGGATATGGGATTTCTCACACACTATCAGAATTGTTTGTAATTATCCTGCCTGTCTCTCTTCTTATCCACACCTTTTTTCCTCACCCAGCAACCCCTCCCCCCCATGCTGTTCCTTGTCACCCTTCCATTGCTTCAAACACTTTCAGCCCACCTTATCTACAGTACATCTCTGTTGTGTTTTTTTTTTGCTCTCCCTTACACTGTTTTAGCCATAGATTCCTTTGCAAATCAGTATTGCTGACCTGAGGAAGAGAGAACTCTCGAAAGCTTGTCCTATGACATAAATAGTTAGTCCAAATAAAAAAGGTATCACCAAATACTGAAGAACTCATTTATTCTGCACTATCGCGACTGGACTAACACGGCTATTTCCGTTTTATATGTATATATATAATATACACACACAACACATACTGTATATATTATTGTAAGGAAATTTGAATAATAAAAAAATACAATTTAGATTCGACATTATATTATTTATCAGTATGTAATAGTAATCAATGGTGTTATGAATATTTTCACGGTTGTTAACGCACTAACACATTGTCACTGACATCATGACAAAAGCATGTATTGAGGAGGAATACAAATGTGTTTCTTTTAACATTTAAAAAAAAAATCTGATTTCTTTTAATTATATGACAAGCAATTAAAAGGTGTCTTTTTCTCATTATTCACAGTTTCAACAGACTATATTGCATTTTCATTCATTTTGTTCTCAAATATAGTTGATTGCACTGCAAAAGTGTAAATCACAAATTTTCAATCTACTGTAGTCTGTTTAGGTGGCATGATAGTGTAGAAATGAAGTACAAACTAACAAGAATGGCCGAAATAATCTCCAAAACATTATCTTTTAAAATGTTACAATATTTACTTTTGACAGGAGCGCTGCTGGTTGTGTTAATGTAGATACAGCACAGTTTTAAATTGGGTAGGATATATTAATGGGAAGTTTTCCTCCATATAAACAAAATACCAGTTATTGTAAATCGTATAATGAAAAACTTTTATAATCAGAGTTTAGATTATCATTATTACAGGGCTTTCCATTTATATCCAAAATATTTCAACTCTCTTTTCAAAAATTCTAAAAATAGATAAGGCTTACTGGTGTTCTATAATGTAGACTAATACCGTTTTAATTTTGTTAACAAATTTACACAGTAATTAGTGAGTGCCGTATGTACAAAAAAGTCATCCATGTCTCATATGACACTGCTAAAATACAAATGCATCTGTTTACTGTAAATGGGGATTAAGTTGTGCTTCAGTATAGACAATGTTACATTTGGACATCATAACAAATATTTAGGTTTGTCCAAGTACAGCTTTATTTGATCTAATAGGCCAAGTTCTTGTTAGCTCTGTTAGCTCTGTCAGGACTGCCTTGATCCAGTGCCACAGAGGAAATCATGGTCTCCAGGACCTCCCCTTCCTGTGGTGTCAACCGCAAGATGGCCGCTACACTTACACATAGCTCCATTATATAGGCAGCGCCAACCATAAGATTGCTGCCGCTACTTCTCCTGATTCTCCCGAGCCACAGAACCGTCACCCTACGGAGGTAAGGGGGAGTACCCTACTATACTCTCCCCCTGGTAGAGACCTCTTTGTCCCCGCATGAGAGACATGTAGAAGACATGGTTTATATAATGAAAAATACATTGAACTATTTACATAACCATATTCACACTTATATACACATTAAATGGCATGGAACACCTCTGTCTGTACCGACATAATTGAGGCAAACCTGTCCCTGGACGTCTGCTGAGACTCATAGTGGGGTTCCCCTAATGAGTCACACGCTATTCTTATTGGTGGCTGAGTGGCTTTGCAAGTAGAAGTTTGGGCAAAAAATTGATACACATGTAGGCAGATCCCCCCTGGGCCCTCCTCTGGGCTTCCCCTTTTGGCCCCTTATCGCCAATGGTTGGTTTTTTATTTTATGGGTTCCTGTTTCCTGTGCGTGGATTGGTTCGAGAGCATGCTGTTCCGAGTCGGTGAGTGGGTCATCTAATGGTAAGTAAACAAGAGAACTTTATTTTATTTAGCTTGTACAGGTTTTGATTTTTTTTTTTAATGTGATTGATTTTTTTTATGTCCATTTATTGCCCCTGTATTTATGTATGTCCCTATGGATATACATAATACAGAGCTAATAAAAGCTTGTATTGCTCATGTTTGCTTGCTTTTTTTTGATGCATTTTTAACTGTATTTTGCAGCTTGGTGTGCAAATGTCAGGGGGTGCCCAATGCTGCATCCAATTGACAAAACATATAAAGTAAAATACTTCAATAATAATAATTGGTTATTTAGTTAACCCTTTGGCCAAAGGCGTCATAAGCCTGCATACCAACGTCAAGGTATAACCAAAATAATGCAGGTCCTACACTACACTGTGAACCCTTCCTTTTACCTCTGTGAGAGGGGAAAAAACCATAATGGGTCTTGTTCCTGCAGCAAGTGAAATGACCTTCCAAGTTAAAAGGGTGAAGGAGGAGGAGTGAGCTCTGGGGGGAGGTGCCACAGCCTCCAAAGAGACATAGGTTAACACAGATACCCAGCAAGCTCAAACTCCCACACCCACCACAAAGTGAATATATATTTATGTCAACCAGAGAGCTACTGAGCGTGGCAATTGTATATAACAAGAGACAGGGGGTGCCCAATGCTGCATCCAATTGACAAAACATATAAAGTAAAATACTTCAATAATAATAATTGGTTATTTAGTTAACCCTTTGGCCAAAGGAGAAGGCAGCATCGTCGTTATTGAAGCCAAAGTCGGGGTAGGAGAAGACAGGACAATCGATGGCCGAAGCAGGGTCAGGATAGAAGACATCCGCATGGTCATAGTCGTAGCAAGGAATCGGCAACAGGCAGACAGGAGTTCCCCACTTCAGCTTAGGAGTGTGAGCGCGGGAGTGGCCTCTGCGCGTGGAGCGGCCTCGGCCCATGACGCCGGTCTCAGCAGGGGGAGACAGCAGGCTGGCCGAAGTACACCGCAGGGCAGCATCGGGAAACCAACGCTTCAGCGCAGAAGTCCAAGGCATGCCACTGCATGGAGATAGCAGCAGGCCACAGGAAATTAGGGGTAGCCACTGCTAGGAGTGAATGCAGCAGGTACCAGGAAATTAAGGGTAACCACTGCTAGGAGTGAATGCAGCAGGTACCAGGAAATTAAGGGTAACCACTGCTAGGAGTGAATGCATCAGATACCAGTGCTGGCTAACATGCTTCAGCATAGGAGACAGGAACAGGCCTCTGGATACTCAGGAACTAGGAAGGTTAGAACACTAGGAGAGAGGCCTGGACGGTTTGTGGCAGAGACGGTAACGTCCAAGTAGGAGTTATGCTCGGCACTGGTTCAGTGCCAACGCCCAGGATATAAAGGGCGGAGATCCAATCACAGGAGGAGGGTGTGTGAGTATTCCTCCAATGCTGGAGCACAGGGCAGAAGCTGCAATGAGAGCAGCACATGTGCCATTAATTGCCAGAGGAAGCTTGCAACTGCATAGGTCTGCAAGGCAATAGTCAAAGCCAGTAGTGGATTCCTTACAGTACCCCCCTCCCCCCTTCAGGTGAGACCTCCGGATGAACAGGGTCCATCACAGATTTGGGGGACATGGAATTGTTCCTAAACCTCCTTAGGCAAGAGGTGGCGTTGAAAGCCCACAGTTTGTTTGGATTCCTTACAGTACCCCCACCACTGGGTGAGCAGCCTGGGTGGACAGGACCATTCATAGGTCTGGGAGATATTGAGTTGTTCCTGAAGTGTCTCCAGCGAGAATTAGGTCCACAATCCAGGTGTAGTAGGCGAGTGCCATAAAAGACAGCGGTGGCACTGCAGTTCTTGGTATATGGGCAATGGGACCTGAGGGCTCCGGAATGGGGACATCAGAAGGGCAGTAGCCAGGTGTCCGGTGCATAGTAATAGTCCAAGAGTACGGGACACAGGACACAGATTGTCGGACAAAAGTGGCAGAGGGATCTTCAGAGAAGGCAATGTCTTTGGTGAAATCAGCACGGAGGAAGTTGCAAGATTCTTTAGCTTCCAAGAAATTCCGGGTGGTGATTAGAGAGGGAATGGGGTGGGAGGGTACACTGCACACTATAGAAGCGGTACTTTTGATACAAAGCAGGGTTGCTATCCCAAGCAATTTGAGAGAGTCTGTAGCAGTGTGTAAGCAATTCTTGGTCATGGTACTGGCAGTTGAAGAAGGGTCCGCTTCCTTTGGTTTGTGATCTTTAGAGAGAATCAAATCCGAAATTGTAGCCTTGGCGAAGGGCATAATAATCATGTCTATACCCATAGTGGACCCATAGAGAACAGGGACGGATGCTTCAGGTAAAGCGACGAGGTCCAGTAAGGGTGTCTTCATTTTAGAGAAAGGCCAAATGCCATCCAGAGAGGGCACTTTAGGCACCGCACAGAGACCTGGGAGTAAGGAGTCTGTTTGAAAGGTGAGAAAACAGATTTAATCCAAAAAAACAGGCAGGCGGTTAAGCGGTGCATCAGCCTTAGGAAAAAATGTCTTGGGGTTAAAGCTGGGTACCTCCAATACAGAAAAAGAAAACAGAGAACTAGAGCTTGGCTTAGGAGTGGAGGTCCCAGGTACCCAGGTCTCGCATGATACTGTGGGAGAAGCAATGTTAAATTTTACTGTTTTAAACATAGGGTTCTTAACATCGGTAGCTCCAGGCACCTTCTTGAGAGGTAACCCTACTTTTGGGACAGGACAGTCAATAGCAAGTACACCAAGTATTGTGGAAGACACCATCTTCAAGACGGCAGCAAGAGAAGCAGCACATGTGCCATTAATTGCCAGAGGAAGCTTGCAACTGCATAGGTCTGCAAGGCAATAGTCAAAGCCAGTAGTGGATTCCTTACAAACACTAACTAATTAAAATTCTTATTTACCTCTATAATTAGAGGAAGAATGATCGCATTGGACCTGTCACAACCAGCTGCATGCAAGACCTGCTCACTTGGAAAGTGGGGAGGGGTTAGCTTAAACCCTGGGAGGGACAGGCCCCTGACCTCCAAAACAGTTGAGACCAGCTGGACAAAGTTGATAAACACACAGATACTCAGCAAGCTCTAAGGAACAAAAATTACCACATAATATATATGTATATAAGTGTCAACTGGATTGCTAGTGGGCGTGGCTAAATGTATACAACAAAAAACAAAGAAGCCCAAAGCTACATCCAATATGACAAAAATACACAGTGAAATACACACATATCTCTTGAAAAAGGGTCATTTAGTTAAAACCTTTGGCCAAAGCGTTACAAGCCTGCTAGCCACATCAAGGCATGACATTAGCAGGTCCTAACACTAACTGATTAAAATTCTTATTTACCGCTATAATTAGGGGAAGACTGATCACATTGGATCTGTCACAATCAGCTGCATGCATTGATGTGGCTAGCAGGCTTGTAACGCTTTGGCCAAAGGCTTAACTAAATTACCCTTTTTCAAGAGATATACAGATGCAGAGGCCGTTATTCGAACACATCTCGAAATCGATCGATTTTCAATCCAACTGCAAATATTTTTACTGAGTCCAATTTGCTTAATTTTATACACTAATGTCTTGTGTGGCACCGTATCAAAATCCTTTGCAAAATCTGCCGTAAGTACAGTAGACGACATATCATTTGAATTACCCTGGTCTAAATTCCTACTCATCTCCTCAAATAAACTAATAAGGTTTGTTTGGCTTTACCTATCCTTCATAAATCCATGCTGACGATTACTTATAATGTTATCTATTAGGTATTCCTGAATATTTCCCTGCATTAAACCTTCAAGTAGCTTCCCCACTATTGATGTCAGGCTTACAGTTCTCTAATTCCCTGTTTGTGATCTTACTCTCTTTTAAAATATAGGCAGCACAATTTATATTACTGTAAGTGGGCTAATTAGTCTCCCACATGTAATATGATGTCTTAGAATCTAGGTGTCCCTACTCCTGGGTCCACTGAGCCCAAGTATCATGACGGTCCGGAGAGGGGTACATTTCCTCCAGTGTTTGGACTCCATTTGAAATTTGAGGAAAATACTTGAAATCACTGCTTGGAATTTCCATTCTGCAGCATCCACCAATTCAGACTGCACCAGAGTGAAAGTTTCGTACCACAGCGATGCTGATTCCTTCAACAGGGAGGGAGGGGAGAAAAAGTTTCTGGACAAGTATCTCAGGCTGAGATGCTGGATGGCACCTAGCAATTCATACTGTATGTCCAATTATAAACATAATTTAATTTATAAAATAAAAAATAATTAAAATCTAAATTAAAATCAAACTTAAAGTCAAAATTTTGTGAAAGCGATCTGAGAACTGCTCACTGATACCCACAGTGAGATTATATTTATATCCAAATTGTATTTTATTTCGGATACTTTAAAGGACAATAGTGAACCCTCATTAGAAGAACAAAACAATGCAAGGTTATCTAATTGGCTACCCTGCAATTATTTACGTTATTTTTACCCTCAGTCATTATCATCACTAACAACCACACCCTCATCAACATCATTATTATATTGCCAAAATGAGTAAATATGACATCATATGAGTCATATTTTATGTGGCCCCTCTAGTAGTAGTCATGGCCAAAACAAGCCAGCCACTTAAGTGCCATTTGTGCTGTGACAGGGAGGCAGTGCTACTGTACATCCATCTCTAACATCTTTGTCAGAATTGCCAATTAGCAAATTGGCATCTAACAAAGCAGGACGGACAGCCAGCCACCAATCCATGTTGCATGTAAAAAAAGATAGTCAATGTCTGCAGCAGCAACATGTTCCATAGACATGAAACTTTATGTATGCATATACACAAACAAACAGCACTACCCTCTCAATATATAAAACACATTTGTCAGTAGAAGTAGGTGCACGTGGACATAAGGAATCCCTAAGTCCTTAAATACTATACAAAGACTATACAATTGTCCTCAGCACTCCATATATTTAGTCTTACAGGGGTATCCATAAATCCCTAAGAAACTATACTATCATACCCAAAATGACAATAAGCCAATTTAATTAACAATGTATCCAATACAATCAATATGGGTGAAAAGTACAGTATATCAATTTCAGATAAACAATCTGTAATCTGCAGTAAATCAGAATGAGTGATAAAACAACACAACATCAAATCAGCAAGTATGGTGTGTCTAAGCTTAACTAAGCATACATGTAATTCAATGTTAGAAAAGATACACAGATTGCTATATACTGTAATACTAATCCCCTACTAAAGCACAAATGAAGGAAGTGCATAGGATATACAAAAAAATGCAATAACCAACTATGGGTATAGACAAATAAGGGTAAAGGACTAACAAAGAGGCAGAAGCCACTAAACAACACTGTGGACAAAATTCTCAATAAATGAAAAGGGGGGACAACATAAATGCTTTGGGGTACTATGCCCCTTCTTGACCCATTCTCACGTGACCCAAATGGAGAGTGGTACTTCCCTTAATTACCCTATACCAGGAAAAAAATTGTGTCCTGTAGTGTCTCCCTCTCTAGCATAAATACTCCTGTATCGGCGTGCGCTGCTCTGCACATTCCAGAACTGCGTGTAAGTGATGTCATGAGAGGGTTTCTGGGAATGCCTGTCAGTATTGCATTACAGTGACACCACCTCGGCAGCATATTGTCTGCCTGCTCTAATTACATTTGGTTCACTTTATGATAAATACACCTCGAGGTTTAGATCGCGATTATACTGCCAGCGTGCATGCGTCTGTGTGACGTCACGCATGTGTTGTGCGCAATAAAAACCTGCACTGCAGGCTGGAGGCATCGGGAGGCAAAAGGGAGATGTGGTGGAGGCGTGGCCGTGACCCTCATTGTCTGAACCACTGACGTGACGCAGCCATCACGAGGCAATACAAATTTCAAATATCTTTTAAAAAATCGCGCACTGGGACGCATTGGTTGCGCGCACGAACGTGCGCATTGGACAACATTAATTTGCTTTGGCATTGTGCGAATGCGCATTACCACTATAATCCCAGACTTATGCAGTGTTGCAGTGGCATTTTATTCATGATTGCATTCTAGTAAGTAACTTTATTATAATTTATTTAGCATTTTATTATAAAAGATAGTATAATTTTTATGTATCTTGAATATATGAATAATATGGCATTGTGCTTGCACTTTATATAAAGTTTCTCAATTCAAGTTTTTTTTATTCTTGATCATTAGTGTCACTTCCTTTTCACCTGTGTTTCATACCAAATGTAGCTCTAAATATACTGTAGTGCCGACGAGTATGATAAAACAAATCTAGGGCAATCACCAACAAGACCCAGGTACATGCTGGGTACATGCTGGGTACATGCTGCAACATTTCACTGACATTTCTGCAGACAGACTAAGGGCCCATCGGATTAACAGCGGGAGTCCCTGGCAGTCCCATTCAAACTGAATGTTAATCCAATGGGCCATTAGTCTCTGCATAAATGTCACTGAAATGTTGCAGCATGTACCCAGCATGTACCTGGATCTTGTTGGTGATAGCCCCAGATTTTCCAAGGCAAGTTTTAGAATACTCGTCGGCGCACCTATATGTTCAATTCTGTCATTTTGACCCGATGAAAGGCTGGACCTGAATTGTTGTGTTTCTCCCTTGTTCCTAAAATAAATGAAAATCTTTTGAAAATCCTCTATGTAGTGCTGTTTATTCAACCACTAAAAGGAGAGATCCTGCTTCTGCTGATTTTTTGACTGTGATGTTGGCTACACATGCTGGTTTTCTGCTGTGAAGTTTTTATTCCATGTTTTTTTCTCCTATTCTGAATAGTGACAGATACCGATAGCAAAGGACGAGGTCAAAGAGTGACAGAAAAACAAAGTAGGCCTAAGGAATATATTTTTATATTCTAAATTGGGACTGAGCCAATTGCTTTCTGGGTGAGGATTGAGAGGAGGAAGTATCTCCATCGCCAAGTAGTTGGGGAGGTGCAATAAAAGGGACAGAAGGAGCATCACCTTGCATTAATAATGGCCAAAACCATTTTAAACTGCTGAGATCTTCAGGATGAGCCAGAGTCAAATGTTCAGTGAGTATCCATGTCCGCAACTCCCCATGTACCCACCCCTAAAAAGAATGGGCCCACTGTATGCACATTGCATCAGTGCACTAAGCCATACAATATCCTGCAATACTTGTTCAGCGGCACTGGAAACTGTCCCACTCTAAAGCTTACTTTATCTCTGTGTCACTCCATGGCTACGTTGTTTCTGGGGTGGTGGTGTATGTGAGGGAGCAGAGGAAGGTCCCAATCATGAGGAGAAGGGTGAAGAAGCAACATAATCACATCTCACAGCAGGGGCAGACCGTGTAGCCTGCCTTGGCCTGGTGTGTCATGGAGAAGAATTAGTGGGACACCAACACCTCCTTCGGCATGGGGTTGGTGGTGGTGGTGGCTCTTCCATGATGACCCAGAGATAGATCATCACATCTAGAGAGATGTGACTCAGAGGGTTACTAATGCAGCCTGTCCAAAACTTCACAGTGCGTGTTCCGCAAATGTTGCAGGAGACCACTCGTCCCCAGGCATGCTCCACTCCTATCCCCACACACAACTGCACCACAAAGCATCAAAGAAGCTCACCAAGACATAGCTGGGCAACTTGAAGTATGTGCACACCATCCTGGTGGCTCCTCTGGGCAGGCGACTGCGCCCCTGTGATGCTAACGGAGGAGTCTGGAATACTATCATGGAAAGCATTTGGACTCTAACCATGTCATTGACAAGAAGCACATCCATGTTCTCTGACTCACCTTTTCTAGGATGTGCCTCGCTAAGCTCATCGGAAGAGCCACCATCACCATCACCAATTCCACCCTCCACTTCTCCAAGTTCTGCTGTGGCTCTCCCTGGACCACACAGACTTACATCAGTCATGACCACCTGACTGCTTGAAGGGCTCCCTGCTAGCCTACACATTCCTCCAGCCTGTGGTTCCACCTCCTGAGCCCCAACAACTCCACATGATGAAGCTTCCAGTACACAAGCAAGAGCAGAAGAACCAGCCATAGCAGTGCTGGGCATAGTCGACTAATGTGGTGCAGCAGAAACCCTAGCTGCCACCACTCATAATAACAACAACAACAACAAAATGTGTAATTAAAAAAAACTATGAGGAAATAATATTGAGAGAAATAATATTTAAACAAAATAGAAAAAAAAGCAACAACGTATTTTGTCTGTGGGCCTCATGCAGTAAGCCCTGATAAGGCTTTTTCGGCATTTTATAGCCGTTTTTTGCCCTCCTGATTCAGTAAGCCCCGATAAGTGGGAATTATCGGCAACTTTTCTTCCGGAAAAAAAAATTTCGCCACCCGGCTGCCGATAAGCCACTTATCGGGACTTTTTTTTCCCGCCTGAATTCAGTAAGCCCCGATCAGCTTTTTGGTGCTGATCGGCAGGCCAGATTGGAGATTTTATGGCCAATCCAGCCCGCCAACTAAAGTTGGCAACTTGCTGAAGGAGAAGCATCGGCAAGGGCGACACTTAGGAAAAATCAGCCCTTTTTCCTGCCTGTGATTGATGCCGGGGGTCTCCGGAGCTGATACCCGCACCGGAGCCCCCCGGCATGCATCCGAGGCAGGAAAAAGGCATTTAAAAGCCACTTCATTACCTTAGCGGCTAACCGCTAAGGCAATGAAGGGGTTAACCCACGTGCCAGCGTTATTGTGGGTAGCGGGGATGGGTGAGGGGGGTATTTGGCCCTGGGTGTGAGTTTAGGACTTGCGGGGGGGATGCGGGGGCACTTAACCCCTTCACGACCGTAGCGGTTAATACCGCTACGGTCCTGAAGGGGTTAAGGCCTCCCGCTACCCACCCGCAAGCCCTAAACAACCACCGTTGGGGCTAATGCCCCCTTCACACACCCCCACTACCCACAATAATAAAAAAAAAACACCCCAGCCCCACAATAACGAATTAAATAAATAATTAAATAATTATATATATATATATATATATATACCCAACAACACCTATACCCCCCTAACATACAGTATAGTAATGGGCAGAATGACTATTATCCACAAATGGATAATAGTGCAGTTGTCCATTTACAATACATACACAACAATAAAGACTTTAAATACATATAGCACTCACCCATGTCCCACTGCCACGATGAAGGCCATCCTCATCTTCATCCTGCCCATGCCCCATCCGCTTCTGCAAAACAAACACAAGAATTACAACATCCAAATTAATGTCCCCTAACCCCTTAATCACCATAGCGGTTATTAACCGCTACAGTTATTAAGGGGTTAAGCCACCATCACCCACATACCCTCCCCCACAAAGCCCCCCAACCACCCTCACCCAATACCCACAGGGGAGTCCTACCAAATACCCTTGGGCCTAATACCCCCTCCCCCAGCACATACAGTACAATAATGTGCCAAATAACTATTATCCACATAGGGATAATACATTATTTGGCCATTATTAAACACATTCAATAACGTTAAAATGTAAAGAAACTTGTACTAACCTCATCAATAAGAAGTCTCCGTCGCCAGCATCATCCTTGGGGTCCGTTGCCAACATTAGAAATAGCCACAACATTTCAATATCATTAACATAACACTGAACCCCTTAATCACCTTATCGGGTACTAACCTGAAAGGTAATTAAGGGGTGAAGCCATCCTGCAATGCCTACAACAGTTATGCATAACATCCTCAGTGAAATAAAAACCAATTGCCTAACCAAATTCCATTTAATCATTCAATCTGTAGGCTCACATGCCTCATAAAACATTGCATTTACAGTGTATACATGTAGCATAACATGTAAACTGCATGTACACGCTGCAAATCAATGTTAACAATACAATAATGCCACTCAAATCGCCATACATAACAAGAAGTATATTATTTAATACAATAAACTCACCATCAATGAATTACCACACATCAATTACATCCCTAAACAATTAAAATACCATCCATACCAATTACACAATGAACTAAAGCTATCCTAACAGAGAACAACTTCAAAACATAGTCAAAAGTACACCAACAATTACAATATAATAAAGCAAGGCTTTCCATATCCTACTGTACGGCCTGGAAGCCCAAAACTTACATCTGTCTAAAAATAAAATACATTTAGCACACATCAATGCATAGCCACAATGATTAACAATACAGAATTAGAAGCTTTAACAACACTATCATTTCTTACCCTGTATATATATCTGTACACATACATACAGACATACATACAGTGGGAAGAAATGATATGCATTGTAAAAAATGAAAACATGAAAAAGCAACAAAAAAAACAGTTACATTAAGTACATTTCTTTATTTAACTTACCATTACTTGCCCCCACCGACTCCCGTTGATCAGCTTACTCACGAACCAATCCACGACACCATCCACGACACCATCCAGGAACAAATCCACGAACCAAACCAGGAACCAATCCAAGAACAAGTGCAGGAACCAATCCAGGAAGCAAGCCACGAAGAAATCCAAGAAACAATCCACGACACGATCCAGGAACAGGAACCCATAAAAGAAAAAAAAACATAACAAATTAAACATTAAAATAATAAAACATGACAATCAAGGGTTGTACTAGTTTTATTCTTAGTGAATCTGTATTACAATACCTTGTTCCGGGGTCTTCTTGACGTCCGGTGCCACGCCCTGGTCTTCAATCTTCAGGAGGAGGTCCGTCCTCCTCGGCATCTGCCTTCAAAATGAGATGACATAGGCTTTTATAGGCCTATGACGTCACATTTGTCGTCATATGGTTCCCACGGCCCTGATTGGGCCGTGAAAACCATGTGTTTTGGCCGATGTAAAAAAATTGATGACGTCACTTAAAGGCAATGCCAGCACAGCCAATCAGAATGGCTTTGCTGCTATTGCCTTTAAGAAAACGTCATGAAATGACACATGGCCGGACTCACATGGTAAGCCAGCCAATCAGAGCGTGGGAACTCCATCCCTACTCTGATTGGTTCAAGTACCATGTGAGTCCGGCCATGTGTCATTTCATGACGTTTTCTTAAAGGCAATAGCAGCAAAGCCATTCTGATTGGCTGTGCTGGCATTGCCTTTAAGTGACGTCATCAATTTTTTTACATCGGCCAAAACACATGGTTTTCACGGCCCAATCAGGGCCGTGGGAACCATATGACGACAAATGTGACGTCATAGGCCTATAAAAGCCTATGTCATCTCATTTTGAAGGCAGATGCCGAGGAGGACGGACCTCCTCCTGAAGATTGAAGACCAGGGCGTGGCACCGGACGTCAAGAAGACCCCGGAACAAGGTATTGTAATACAGATTCACTAAGAATAAAACTAGTACAACCCTTGATTGTCATGTTTTATTATTTTAATGTTTAATTTGTTATGTTTTTTTTTCTTTTATGGGTTCCTGTTCCTGGATCGTGTCGTGGATTGTTTCTTGGATTTCTTCGTGGCTTGCTTCCTGGATTGGTTCCTGCACTTGTTCTTGGATTGGTTCCTGGTTTGGTTCGTGGATTTGTTCCTGGATGGTGTCGTGGATGGTGTCGTGGATTGGTTCGTGAGTAAGCTGATCAACGGGAGTCGGTGGGGGCAAGTAATGGTAAGTTAAATAAAGAAATGTACTTAATGTAACTGTTTTTTTTGTTGCTTTTTCATGTTTTCATTTTTTACAATGCATATCATTTCTTCCCACTGTATGTATGTCTGTATGTATGTGTACAGATATATATACAGGGTAAGAAATGATAGTGTTGTTAAAGCTTCTAATTCTGTATTGTTAATCATTGTGGCTATGCATTGATGTGTGCTAAATGTATTTTATTTTTAGACAGATGTAAGTTTTGGGCTTCCAGGCCGTACAGTAGGATATGGAAAGCCTTGCTTTATTATATTGTAATTGTTGGTGTACTTTTGACTATGTTTTGAAGTTGTTCTCTGTTAGGATAGCTTTAGTTCATTGTGTAATTGGTATGGATGGTATTTTAATTGTTTAGGGATGTAATTGATGTGTGGTAATTCATTGATGGTGAGTTTATTGTATTAAATAATATACTTCTTGTTATGTATGGCGATTTGAGTGGCATTATTGTATTGTTAACATTGATTTGCAGCGTGTACATGCAGTTTACATGTTATGCTACATGTATACACTGTAAATGCAATGTTTTATGAGGCATGTGAGCCTACAGATTGAATGATTAAATGGAATTTGGTTAGGCAATTGGTTTTTATTTCACTGAGGATGTTATGCATAACTGTTGTAGGCATTGCAGGATGGCTTCATCCCTTAATTACCTTTCAGGTTAGTACCCGATAAGGTGATTAAGGGGTTCAGTGTTATGTTAATGATATTGAAATGTTGTGGCTATTTCTAATGTTGGCAACGGACCCCAAGGATGATGCTGGCGACGGAGACTTCTTATTGATGAGGTTAGTACAAGTTTCTTTACATTTTAACGTTATTGAATGTGTTTAATAATGGCCAAATAATGTATTATCCCTATGTGGATAATAGTTATTTGGCACATTATTGTACTGTATGTGCTGGGGGAGGGGGTATTAGGCCCAAGGGTATTTGGTAGGACTCCCCTGTGGGTATTGGGTGAGGGTGGTTGGGGGGCTTTGTGGGGGAGGGTATGTGGGTGATGGTGGCTTAACCCCTTAATAACTGTAGCGGTTAATAACCGCTATGGTGATTAAGGGGTTAGGGGACATTAATTTGGATGTTGTAATTCTTGTGTTTGTTTTGCAGAAGCGGATGGGGCATGGGCAGGATGAAGATGAGGATGGCCTTCATCGTGGCAGTGGGACATGGGTGAGTGCTATATGTATTTAAAGTCTTTATTGTTGTGTATGTATTGTAAATGGACAACTGCACTATTATCCATTTGTGGATAATAGTCATTCTGCCCATTACTATACTGTATGTTGTGTATTGATGCTATGTTTATTGGGGGCATTTGTCCCCAATAAACATGCTACTATGCGTTAACCCCTTCATTGCCTTAGCGGCTATCCGCTATGGTAATGAAGCAGCATTAATGTATTTTAATAATATTGTGCGGAAGCAGGAGGCCCCCTGAGCTGAAGCGCATTTATTTGTGGCTCAGAGACCCCCTGCCTCCCGAGTTACAGGCCCCGGTTTGGGCCATCGGTTACAGTGTGGACGCCATGTTTATTGCGGGGACGCTATAAACATGGCGGCGACACTGCCACCCGATGACACATACCGGGGCCTGTAACTCGGGAAGCAGGGGGTCCCTGCTCAACAAAGCAATGCGGTTCAGCTCAGGGGACCCCCTGCTCACTGTACAGTATAATTAAAAAGACATTCATGCTGCTTCATTACCGTTGCACATAGCCGCCAAGGTAAGGAACGAGTCTTTATTGATGTGTGTGTGTTTTATTTATACTGTACATGTGCAGAGGGTCTCCGGAGCAGAACAGCGTTGGTTTGAGGTCCGGGGACCCCCTGCCCCCCGAGATACAGGCCCCTTTATGGGGTGCCGGTATCCCTCTGGTTTGTTTACAGGTCGCGGTCACGTGATCGGGACCTTAAAACGCCGAGGGATACCGGCACCTCATAAAGGGGCCTGTATCTCGGGGGGCAGGGGGTCCCCGGACCTCAAACCAACGCGGTTCAGCTCCGAAGACCCCCTGCACATGTACACTATGAATAAAAGTTGTTTTTAAATACTTTTTTTGGTGCCGAAGTTTGCGCTGAGAGAGCGGCTTGTCTCTCTCAGCTGCAAACATCTATCGGCACCAAAGGCTTATCGGGAGCCTTATCGGGAGCCAGGCTGTATCGCCACAGCTCATCGGCAGCTTTGCTTTCGCAGTGCTTCAGCAGGGATCGGAAGGATTCGGCCCTTACTGAATACTGCGAGGGCAAATCGCCCAAAAAAAACATTTTCGCAATTCGTGCCGAAAATTTTGTATCGGGGCTTACTGCATGAGGCCCTGTGTGTGAATGTCTCTCTCTCTCTCTCTCTCTCTCTCTCTCTCTCTCTCTCTCTCTCTCTCTCTCTCTCTCTCTCTCTCTCTCTCTCTCTCTCTCTCTCTCTCTCTCTCTCTCTCTCTCTCTCTCTCTCTCTCTCTCTCTCTCTCTCTCTCTCTCTCTCTCTCTCTCTCTCACTCACTCTGTGTTTATCCCAATCCCAACAGCCCCTTTCCTTGATTTCGCTCACCAAAATCGTTGTGCAGGCAAGTAGAATTGGCATTTTATACCTCAGGTTTGGATTTTTGGTAGCAGATTGATCCCTCTGCGTTAATTTTTTTAAGTACCGTATGGTGGATTAAAACGCTGTATCTTTCTTTTTTTTTTTTTACAATTTGATGTCAGATTCGAAATAAATATGGACCGTGAACTGGATTCAGATTAAATTTGACAACGGATTATTTAAAATCCGAGAAACCAAGACTTATGGATGTTTTTAATATAAGCCGAAGACGGATTTTAACGTGCGAATCGGATTTTGAATAAAAAAGGAAGAGTGTTTGAACCAGTCCACCCATTTCTACTCCATAGTCCCGCTATAATTGCCGCCTATAAATACAGCTCAGGACAGAAGTGGACTTTAAGGTAGAACCCACAAAAAAAGTTCAGGGAATTTTTTTTCTTGAGAAGATTTGGTGAGCATCAGCGACTTTATGAAAAGTTAGGCAGGACATTGCAAGTACTTTATGCAGGCACACTGAGCTCCTGTACAGCTCCCTCTCACCTGCATGTCTGCTCTGCTTGTGAATATCCAGTAGCAGAGCAAAAGTCATAAACCACAATGTTCAGCTGTATATTGCTGCTGCATCCCTCACTGAATTACAGTATAATGGAATTTCAAAGATGGGTGCTATGATGCCTGCTTTTCCCAGTGTATAATGTGTGTGTGTGTATATATATATATGTCAGATGTACCGCTGTAGCGTACGTTATTGTAACAGGCAATGCATTGCATTTACGCATTTAAAAGTAGGGCTATTGAAAACAATGTTAAGGTGTTAACACACCTGTTAGTTAAAGTATTATTTTGTATGTTAACTCATGTTGACAGGGTTAGACACATCTGCTACATCTGTATTACACCCAATTCAGACTGAAGGAGATTTTTTGTAGCATAGAAAGTAAAAAAAGTGATGAATCTAGTCACAGGATTTGCAGTATACAATTACACCATGTGAAATAGATAACTGCTCCATAGCTCTTTCTATAACCAATCCAAAAATATCAAGTTACAGTGTATCACCCTCAAGGCATACAGTAAGTGGAAAAAAGCAATAAGTGAAGCCACGAGTTTGCCACAACATACAGTAGCACTGCTGCATCTTGCATGTACAGTACTCCAATGGTTCTGTTTGCAAAACTGTGGCAAGACCATCGTCGTTTTGCCTTGATTAATGGTGGGTTTTGACCCATATCTGCTGCTCGTAGCCTTTAAACATAGCCCCCTGTGTTTATGATTTTGCGAGCAGATAATTTACAATTAAATCGGTTACACACTATTTTGAGCCCCTCTGACGTGACCTCTCTTGGTGTGTGTTTGGCTTTTTCCATATACTGTACAAATTTGCGTTAACAGGAACAAAAAAAAGATACTAGTGAGAAAATTAAACCAGCAGTCATGGGTTGAAATGTGTTCTACAAAGGTCCCTCATACAGTATATGCAGTGGTAGCTGGGAATCTTCTTCTCAAGTCACAGGAGAGGGAACCAATTACAGCTCTGACAGCTCAGTGTTCAGCATCGAGTGCACAGCTGTATCCTTAGAGTGCCAAGAATGTCTCCGAGCTCCAGGTCTCCCCGAGGAAATGATTTACGCGTATGTAATACCTACCAAATAGCACTGTATTACAGTTACCTCACTTTATATCACGCTGTTCTCTTTACTGTACACTGTAAAACTCACAAATGTAAATCAGACAGCTTCCTAAAAAGACCTTCTCAACTGCTGATAAAAGTGCGATGCTATTTTTACACACAGACCTTAGATGCTTAGCCTTTTGTGTCAATTGTATATGGATTTGTTCTCTCCCACAATGCAGTAACTTGGCAAACTGATGTTGTAGAGTGAGAGGGTTGATACTTTATCAGACAAAAAGTGGATGAAATGGGGAAGCCAAATGTGTACTGCACATTTGTGTTACTGGTTTGAAAAAGAGAATTATATACAGTATATTCCTTTGCAAAAAGTAACATTGAAATATATTTTAATTAAGTCACCCTTTACATTCCATTATAGCCAACCCTGTGTGAGAATGGGAGTACAGTATAGGATGTAAAATGGATATTACGTTCTCTGTTTCTTCATTACTCATAAAAACCTGGAGATGGAGACTCATTTGGGATGGGATTAATACTTTAACCACGAATACGATCAAAATCGTTAAATAAATCTATTCAGTCTGGTTAAATATCTCCCACGGTGAAATCAGGCAAAGTAAACTATCCCAAGTAACTATCTGATGTACTGTACATATATAATGACAACTTACAGGATACTGGACCTCGATGTACTGTATTTTCATTATGATGTACTTTGAGACATTATACAAAAGAATCATTCGGTGGGACATCTACAGCATGTACAGTACTGTATATTGCATTGTTCATGAGATTTGGATTTGAGATACAAAATCTGTAGCACACGTCGCGCTGATAGCATACTGTACCTATGTATTTAGATTCACAACGGAGGTGGGTTAAGAAGTTGTTGCTAATAAACACGTTGCACGGCTATTAGTAAGAAGGATGTGAGTAAGTGACTGCCGTACAGGGAAAGTTGCCCTAGATAACTCGGTGTACTGAAGCATAAAGGATTTCGCATTTCCTTTGGAGGTTTGCTTTGTTTTGGCTGGAGCTTACAGAAATGCGCTTCAGGAACGTCTCCGCCAACGAGAAATGGATGAATTAAATGGAAAGGGTCTCAGTGATCTGCTATCACACGTTACAGCTGCTCTCCTGGCCAGCTTCACGCTCTCTATCAGCTCTAGTGCTTTTGTGCTGCAGGGTAAAGTCAACGCTTTCAGGAATCTTCCTTTCTTTTGCCTGTGCATGGATCTAATTTTAGCTCTAGGGAAGGTTACGGTTCTGTGGAATACTACAGTGCAATTTTAAGTCCACAGAAAAGAGGGAACAATCAGCACAGGTTTGTTGAAGGCTTGAAAAGAGCAAGACCGCTCTCTACACCTGTATTGATTATCACTCTCCCACTTTGCTTGGGAAAGGGGTCAACTGGCTATGCTTTACAGGTCTTTATTGCACAGTGGGAACTACGGTCGGATAACTTTGGTCTGTTAATACAAGCACAGAAGCATTTTGTGGAGATTACATTAATCCATTCCTCTGGAAGAGGGTTTGGAGAGCTGGCTAGGGAAGGTCACAGCTGTGCTGCAGCATCCAGGGTAAAGCGGACTTCTCTGGTGCGGCGCTCCCCAGGATAATGAAGAGTCACCAGTGACGGCGCCCCCTCCTCTGTCACCTCACCCACCACCACCTCCTCTACCTCATCTCATCCCTCCCCCACTGTACTTTCTTCCAAAACATCCTCGGCTATAAACTTTGATGGAGAATTACACACCGGGCTGGAAAAATGCCTGTTATGAAAGGATTACTAGCACCTCAGAACACATTCCTAGATACTATAGCGACTAGATTCGACGGAACACGTAAGTCACAATTTATTCTCTACCCTTACATTATATATACTAAGGGGTAAAGAAAATATTAAAAACCAATGTATTGCTTTCGGAATCATGAATAGGTAAACCTATTTCGATTGTTTACTTTGTGCATCTTTTCCTAACTTCTTTGTATTTTTATTCCGATCTGAAGTACTAATATATGATGTGTGTGTGTATGTGTGTGTGTGTATGTGTGTGTATACACACACACACACACACACACACACACACACACACACACACACACAGAGTAATTGAAGAAGCACACTAGATCACATTACCTGTTTAGATCGTTATTCCAGGAATATGTATATTACAGTCACCAGAAAATGCTGGGATCATTGTAACAGAGTCGTCGGTGTTATTATATGAGAGTACAGGTTTTAATCAGTACCATGGACAGTTCTTGAATTTCTCAAGGGTAGATTTTCAGCCCTGAGTTTCCTTTTGCCTTTGATAGTTATTTTGGTTTATTTGTTTGTACCTGCTTAGACGACGTGTATAGTAATTCTTAATAATATCTTTATGGGGAGTAAGCAAATGTATTAATAAAAAGATAGATTGTAACAGTGCACAGGTATTGCTGGTCTTGAAGCATTATAATGACCCATCAAAGTTCCCTTTACAGCTTTCTTACACAGTAAACTTTCATTTGATGTGAGAGCACAACAGTCACATCAACCTTGGAGTTAATGTGCATGTGAAAAGTAACTTGCTTCTAATTACAGTTCCAATCAACGTGTTTATAGCTGGTGGTGCAATGTGAGGCTGTTGTTTCTTTTCATACAGTGCTTATTGCATGTAGGATGATAAACTGAATTGCACACCAATGATTCATTTTGGAAATGAGCCTTTTGCTGTATTATACCTACAGTATTTCATTTGATATATTGCATTGCCCTGTTGTGTGTATAGCCTGCATTTAATACACTAATGCAAAGTATTGCCAGTGTAAATGCAAAACAAGTATGTGTTTTCATTTATTTACAGCGTGCCCTTTCCATTTGATAAATTAATCAAATGTCCCTACTGCTCTATCCCGCTTTTCTCAGGCATTTCTGTGCAGAGGAAAGCCTTACTGTAAGTCTATTTTCCTTGATGTATCCTGAGAATGCTTTACTAACAGCCGTTCTCAGTATTGATTAAACAATAGGCTAACATGTAGATATATACAAAATCAAAGTTATTTTAGGCGACTTTTTTGAATAACTCCCAAGATATAAACTTTTATCTCACTGCTCTAGTTTGGGAGTTTATAAGACACCACTTAATAAAAAAGCTCTCTGTCATAAACATGTTCTATAATATTTCTGTGGTGATACTGTTTCCTGTACATAAACCGTAATTTCTCCAGGAACAGTGATTCAGTAAGCCAGATTGAAGAGAAAACATATTAAAGATAATCTCGAGACTAATGTTTTGAAGATAAAGATAATAATATCCATAAATGTATTAAAGCATGCACCACAGCTTGGGAAAGTTGAAAAAGTAGTTTATCTGTGTGCATTACTGAAAATCAATGCCTAATAAAGCATGTGATAATAGAATGGTATACAGTATATGCAGTAGTACATTCATCAGAAATTATCTACAACCTTCTTTGTTAAAGATGTTAAAATATATTTGTCAGACAACTGGGAACATTGAGCATTTTCTGAAAAAGGTATTTAATAATTGCAGACGTATGGTAGGTAATGTTAGTTTTAATAACAACCCTGCATACAAGCAAGTTACAATACAACATAAAGTGTATATTGACATAAAATAGAGGGCCAAATTAAATGGCATGGTAGATGGCATGGCATGGTAGTGTATTAACCAAAGAATATTGATATCATGTGATCATTTAATCTTTACATTTTTATCCCCAAAAGTCAACTGAGGAAAGTGTGGTTTGGAATAAATTTTATTTATACTGTAATTTCACTTCTGTTTTTATTCTCTGTGCATAATAGTACAATAAGAAAACGTTATCTGTTTTTTTTGCTGATATCTAAAATGGTAACTGCTGATAATACAGTAGGTTGAATATGTGAAATGTTCATTTTACTAGATCATGCACATTGCAACTACAGTTGATACACTCTTTTTAATTTGAGCATATCACATTGGAAGGATGCAGTATGTTGCCATCAATGATAGACTAATCCACTACTGAATCTCTAATCCAAGGGAGAATTAATTATAATTCTGACCAACAGTGCAGAAAGGATTGCAGATTTCATTTACAAATATGCTCACTCTGTGTTGAACTTTTTCTTAAATAAAAGGACATTTGACATGAGCAATGTTGGTTTATGTTTGTGTTATATGTCCAGTAACTATGTGGTAACAGAATAACTGCAAAAATATTTCAGAAGATGGTATCTATCAAAGATGCACTCATTTATTACATTTCAAGAATACACATTTGTTAAAATGCTTTAAAAAAGTAATTATTCACACATTCAATTCCTATGTACATGTATTTTCTGTGAACAAAAACATGTATGATATATTTGATACTTGGCATTGATAAGTATTGCTTCACTCTACATGACAGTTTGCTTACCAATAAAGACACATTCACTCATTTGGTAAGACCTTATTGTACTTTTGTTTACAAAGTACAAGAGTGTGGCAGATTGTCTGTAAGGAATATAATTTGTGTTCTTGGTTTCTTAATTATACAATATAGTCTCAGAATATCTAAATGTTATTTTATATATTTTACATTTTGACTTTGGTTTGTAAACATTTTTAATAAACCAAGCCTTTTTGTTGTTGTATTGAATGTCACTGTGACTCTTAGCACCCACATGTATATCCAGACAAACAGTATGGATTGATACCATTAATACATTTTAATGGACAAATATATGCATAGTTTCAGAAATGTTGTCTAGCTGCTGTTTTTAGTACCCCCTTGCCACTATTATACTGTACATATCACCCTAATGCCTTTTTGGACAGATGGGTTGTTTACACCAGTGGTTCCCAAACCTCTCCTCTGGGTCCTGAGCCCAATCAACTTACTGTATACCTCACTTATATGCAAATTATGTTCATTTGCTGCAAAAAGCCTTCATTATTACTACACATTTCTCTGAGGATATATTTTGAAAGCCACTGGTTCACAGGTTCTAAACTCCCAGAGGGGTGTGAAATGTTTCAGGGTTGAGGACTTGCTTAAGTGTCTATTTGTTCATGAAACGTTACTAAGTATTTATTGGTTTTCTCCATTGCAATGAATAGAATACTGAAGACTAATTAAATTTATTTTAAATGGAGTAAGTAAGTAGCTTTTAAAAACAATTTCCTGCAAAACTTTACACTTTCCATTATTTTTCCATGCAATTTTATTAATCTTTTATTACGTCATCATAATAAAAAAAAACAAAGAATACTGACCCAGAAAAGCACCTGCTATTTTAAGGTTATATGTTGAACATTATTGTATTTTAATTTACAAACTCAATTGGCTCTAGTTTAATAACCGTGTAAGTAATAAATAGCAGAGTCTTCAGCAAGCACTCACATTATAGCTGTTGTAATTCATTATGCCAGTAAGTGAACAGTCAGACCCTTGATTAATTCCATCCTAGATGTTTTTATGACATGAAAAATGTCTATAAATTCAATGTCTTTAATGTGGTAGGCCGTGTTAGGATGGTAATTTAGTAGGTGCTCCAATTTTCCTACAATATCCTTCTGTAAGCTTTTTAAAATGTGATTGCCATTTATGTGTAGACTAAAGAATAATTAATTAACATTGAGCATTGTTGTTAATTTCAAAAGTGTGTGAAAGACAAGGAAATTAATTCATCAATGATACTAGAAATTAGATAAAGAATCTAAAACTCTTTAAAATATTACTCGGAAGCTAAAAATAATAGTGCTTTTCTAAAGTGCCTGTCATGCATGTGAAAAGTGGTTCAGATTTGAGACATTGCTATCAAGCAGGGCACAATAAAATATTTAAATATGGAGAAATATCAAGGCATACTAATGAAGTTATGACTAACCAAAATATGCATTTCTCACATGCATTGATTCAGGAAACACATATAGGCACATGGATCCATGGATCAAGAAGATTACATTAGTACCATACAGCAATTATTTATTGAATATTCTGTTGTCTAGTATTTGCATCAACTATAATTAACTCTCATCTACATTATGTGTTATATACACAAATGACAACCCTGAAAAAATCCTTTATTTTAGGCAATAAGACTTTTGTTTACACATTTGTGACAGATTGTTTTGGTTTGGTAGAAAATCATTGATAGGGGTCCAATTGCACATCAATTCACATGTTATTAAGGGATGCCAAATTATTCATCTTTGTCCATCATTATTTTTATTTTCTGATTAACAATACAATTTACCATATCTTAAGGGGCTTATTCTATATACTTTGAAAATGCAGCTTTGGCTTCACAAAAAAATGTCAGACTTCCCCCAAAATGTATAGACTTTCACCTATTTCAATACAAATTATATCAGCATAATTTTTGGGGGAAGATGCAACTAAAATATTTGCAGAACTGAAAAAAAAATCAGATAAAAGTGCTTACAGGCATGTATTTTGTTTTTAGCGTTCAATATTTGTTGCCTTCATTACCAAAGAGGGCAAGTGTATATTGAATTTTGAGTTCATATATCCAATATGACTCACGTTTACTAATACACCGTGAGTCATATTGGATATATGAACTCAAAACGCTATCCCCCAATGGTCTGATTTTTTTAATTGAATTTGATCTAGCTGCTTTTTTGGTGAAATAGTGTGGTTATATGGTTTTTTCCATGTGACACTTTGTGTAGTTACATTCCTTATTGCTGTTTGTTGTCTATTGGTACTGGCAGTTTCCCATATCCTGAGTCTCTTGTAATGTTATTCTTATGTATGTTTTTTCTGTGTACAGTTTCTTTAAGAGCAGGTGTTTTATGTCTATTTTTATTTTCATGTATTTCAATGTTATTTATTTATTTTATGGTATTTATATGTTTATTATCACTGGTATGAGTTTGATTGTTTATGATTGAATTTTATTACTGTGTTTTATGCTAATATGTTAATTAATGTTTTAGAATAAATATGCTGGCACTTTTTTATTTCCCATCATGCCCCTGATGAAGTGACTGATGTCACGAAACGCGTAGGGTGGACCTTCTTCTGGCAGAGACATTTGGCGTTCTTCCCTGGTAGCCTTTATACCTTTCCCTCCTTAGCCTTGGCTCTGAGAGCTCCCCGGCACTCGCGTGTGTTCTTCCCCTGTCCCTGCCTATAGTGGTGACGTCACTGACATCGCGAGACCTCTGGTCCGCGTGGTTTGCTTCAGTGAGTCCCCCGGCAGCACTGAGTTCAGGCTGTTGCCTGTTTTGCTTCCTGCTCATGTGCTGACTCGTGAGTGTGTGGACAGCTGTGGTTTTCGGCGGTGTGGAGCCTCAAGAGCGGTGCTTCCCAGCGGTGTGGAGCTTCCAGAGGTAGAGCTGTGCCATCTCTCTCCCAGGCTTCAGAGTGTAAAGTGACATTGTGCTACAGGCTTACTATATCAACCTTGCTGTAAGTAGGGTTTTAATTTTAGCCCCACTGGATGCCATTGCTTTACAAGTGTCTCTTGCCCAACAATCAAGTGTTTGTTGTTTTTATATTTATTTGTATTCATTGTATTAAACTGCTATCTTTTCTTGCATACCTTATCAGTGATCTTTTGTTTTTAGTTGCACTATGATCTTTTTCTCTTTTTTTCTTCTATGTTGTCGTCTTTTATGTTTGTTTGTTTGTTTGAGACTACATTGAAGATACTTCCTTGGAACTCATCCTAGCTTTTTTGGACTATATTCGGTCAGACTATTATTTTTATTTCTTTGAGGCGCCGGTCTATGTGTTTTTACTGTGTATATTGGTTTGTGTGACCTATTTTTTCCTGGCTGCCTCCACTCCAACATTTGAGGGTGTATTCCTATTATGTTAGTTGCTTAATTGTCACTAATTTTTTATATTAATTGCATTAGCGCTGTTCCCACTGCCCTTCCCCTTTAGACTGTTTCATGTACCACATTCTAACCTCTCTTATCAATGATGTCACAGGGGTAAAACATTCCACCAAAATCTTACATCATTAGTAAGAACAGTTAACATGTGGTAAATACCCCAGTCTGATTATCTGATTTAACAGGTAACCATCTACCATATTTTGTGCAAATGTGACAAACCCTACTGTATATAAGGGCAGCACCATCACACAACAGTTACACTGTCTGAATTGCATATTAACATTATAGAATTGCATGTGAATTAGTCATTTTGGCAAAATCCCTCGTTTGCCAATGAGTAATTTTCAATTTGGATTTTAGCCGATAATGCATTGGTTTTTTTTAGGATATGGGTATCTTTTCATAATTTATTGAATGGAGTGAAGATCGCTTTGGAGTTACATTTTTGCATCTGGTTGTGAAAAAACAGCTGAAACACAGTGTTTGGATATAATGAATAAGGGCCTTTAAGGTTTGCAATACTGATCTGCTTCAAATGTAAAATGTGTATGCCATTTGTTTAGTTTTTTATTTCTTGGCATTTGAATGATTTTGATTCTAGTATAAGCTTATACAAGCTTTTCTGTAGAAAGTGGCATTGCAACCAATATGGAAAATGTTGTACTGATTTTGCATAAAGGTTATACAACACTGTAATGATAACCATAATAACCATAATTAGCAGTTGAAGGTCCCGCTACTAGAAAAAAAAACTTCAGGGAAGCGTTAAAGTCACAAAACCAGTTTTGTTTTCTGGTAAAGAACACAGGAAGCATTTGTTTTGATGGTACATTTAAAATCCATGTTTTATATGGCAACATGTAATATGTTTTCAATGAAGTACACTAGATATTTTACACCATACCGTAGGAGTTGTACAATTTAAGAGATGTTTAGTAGCTTTTTACATTTAAATCCAGAAGCTGGTGTTCAAAAAGCGCAACACCAATTTTGTTGTTTCTGAAAATACGGTACAATACAGTATATGTTTTTTCCAGTAACATCAATCTGTCCTATGATCAAAGGGAACTAAGGGAAGTGGCATATTTTTTTTTTGTTTCAAATATTTTTATTAGATTTTCACACTGTGCAAATAGCAGATATCAGATATCCAACAATATGACCGTAGAAACATACAAATATAATAAGTGATGATGGTATCAATAATATAGAATAAGGTGACAATACAGGTCATTCTTGAGTACTTGCTTATTATCTGGTTATAACAGCAACTGCAGATAATTAAACATTGGTTCAACATTATTTTCAGCTGATATTGAAGGATTGACTTACACTGACTGACACTGATTGACTTACTATGTTGACAAATGATAGAGAGAAAGGAAAATGTAAAAAAGAGGGGAGGGGGGGAGGACAGACAAGAAAGAAAAAGAGGATCAGGAGAGAGGGGGAGATAATGGAGTGGAGGGGGACAGGGGGAGGAGGAGCTCCTACCCGTGACCGCATCAAGATTCTGTTTTCTGGTTCGTACCTTTGGGTTTCTTAATTTGATAGCTTTAGTTTTCAGGTTGAGACAGAATCAACCCGATCAGTTTGCATCAAATTAGTTGCGTAATCCTTAGCTGTCAAAGCTATTTAGTTCTGTTCACTTCCCCAAGCATGGGTCCCACATTTTATAAAATTTCGTCGGTCAAATGCTTCAAGAAAGCTGTAATTTTTTCCATAAGCATCACCTCGTTTATTCTTTTTTCAACAGTTTGTCTAGAGCAGGGGCTATCTTTTCCAAGAGGCTGCCACAGGCCATCTAGCCGCCGTCAATATGAATGATACCAGCCATCTCATAGGGCAGCCTACATCTTTGACTGATTTTGCCAGCAGAAAAATCAGGGGGTCCACGAGGATGAATAAATCTATTATATCTTTAATGATAGTTTGGACAGTGGACCAACCTTTCTGTATCACTGGGCTTGTCCACCAAATGTGCACCATATCACCTCTTTGTCCACAGCCCCTCCAACACGGGTCAGACACCAGAGGATAGATTTGTTTCAGTCGGCTTGGGGTGAGGTACCTCTTGTAAATGTTTTCTTTGATAGTGGTACAGTACATATAGAGAGATCTTTGCGGCAAACCCCCAAATAGCCTCCCAATCATCTCTATCAATTTCCAAATTTAAATTGGCCGCCCATTTGAGCATGTAGTCATGGTTGGGAGAGTCTACCAAAGCCTCCATAACAGCATATATTCTTGTGATCAAGCCTTTTTGGTAAACGCCTCTTCTACACATGGGAAAATTGGGGTTGTTGAAGAATGGGGTGAGTTGTGAGGTGGGAGACGTGAGATTACATTTTTCCTTGGACTTGGTTCAGGTCTCCCAGGTGCCTTTCATCGGACCCAGCTAAAACGTTTTTGCCTGTATGTCCTTATCAGAGGCCAATAGGGACATTAGCATAGAAGTCGTTCTGGCGTATTGGTATTCTTTGGCCAACCAGCAATATTGGGCTAGGTCAGCATTCCAGACCACCACCTGCCATAATTGGGCATCTTAGTAGTATTTTGAGATATCTGGGACTCCCATATCCCCTCTTATTCTTGAGTTCAATATAACTGATCTAGCTGTCCTGGGCCTTTTGCCCTGCCAGATAAAGTTAAATATACTATTTTGTAGATTTTTTAGTTTGGATCCAGGTATCCGGATCGGGAGGGTCTGGAAATGATATAATAACCTGGGGTGTATGTTCATTTGACTGATACTATTCTCCCGATCCACGGCACCTGGAATCCTTCCCATTTCGCCAAATTCTTTTCATCCTGTCAAACAGGGGTGGGTAGTTGCTCTGGTATAGAGAGTGGTAGTGCCTGGTCACATTTACTCCCAAATATTTAATGTGAGAGGAACTCCATCTATAGTTAAAATTCAATTTTAGTAATTTAATCTCCGGTTCTGGGAGGTTCAAATTAGGGCCTCTGATTTGTCATTAATAATTTTGTACCATGAGATTTCTCAAAGTCTGATAGACTTTTTTGGAGGCTGGGTAAAGAAGTCTGGGGACTTGCTAATGTTAAAATAATATAATCTGCAAATAGGGAGATTTTATCATTTATTTTTCAGATTACTTTACCCTGGATGTTATCATTTGTTCGAATATTTGCAGCTTGTGGCTCAATCATTAGGACGAAGAGAAGAGGGGACAATGGGCAGCCCTCTCCTTCCATTCTTAATTCTAATTGGGTCCGGATCATTCCCTGGGAGCTTAACTATAGCCGTTGGGTTTTGGTATAGTGCTCGGACTCCTTCTAAGAATGAGTCTTTAAATCCAAATTTCTGTAATGTTTTATCTTAGACTATAGAAAATATGTGAATACTTCGCTCTATCTTAGACTACCCAGTCTATTCTGTCAAACGCTTTCTCTACGTCAAGGCATAGGAGAATGGCTCTGGTTCCAGTGAGATGAACATGGTCCACTATATTTATTATTTTACGGGTGTTTTCTGAACCTTGTCTAACAAACACAAATCCCACCTGGTCGATATGGATCAATCTAGGTAAAATAGGGTTTAACTTATTCGCCTGGATTTTGCTATATAATTTCAAGTCATTGTTTAGTAAAGAGATTGGTCGATAACTACCGCCTTGCATAGGGTCTCGGCCCTCTTTATGTATAATGGCCAATTTGCGGTTAACATGTTTGGCGGGATTGGTTTTCCATCCATAATGAATTGTACATCTCTAGTAGGTGAGGGGAGAGTATGGCTAAGAACTTTTTGTAATAGACATTGGTAAATCCATCAGGGCCAGGGGCCTTGATATTTTTAGTGCCTTAACTCCTTCCGCTAGCTCGGTCTGAGTAATCTTACTGTTTAAAACATTAATTTAATCTTCTGTCAGGTGAGGCAGATTACAGTTTTCTAAGTCATTTGTAATTGCCTCTGAGTTTAGGAACTGGGAAGTTCCCTTAGTGGAATTCAAATTAAACAATACCAGTTTTTCACTGCACAAAGTTACATACGTTTATTCTTAGTTTATTGACGCCTTCAGGGTATATTTCACAGAACATTTGTATGCATTTAGCATAGGGACCTGCTATTGAAACTTACCATGACGTTGGTTAGTTGTCATTATTTGATCAAAGGATGCAACCAAAAGTCTCCTTTGTCTTACAGACCTACAGCAGCGGCAGCTCTTATTCGAGCAAAAGCCGCTGGCTGTATGCGGCTGGGAAGCGGGTAGCCGCGGCGCGTGGCGGCGCACTGTGACGTCACAGTCACATGCGCGCCCGGCTTCCCCGTCTTCCCCGGCTTCCCCAGGCTTCCCCGACACCCCTGGAGATGAAATTAAGGTAAGCGGGGGTGCGGGGAAGCAGAGGGGCAGAGCAGAAGCCGGGTTCGGGGTCCGGAAGGGGGGGTAAATTGCGCGCGATGAGGAGGGGGGGTGAGTGGGGGAAACGCGGCGGCGCGCGTTTATTACTGGCGGCAGCTGGGGCAGATCCCGGCATGCCGCCGGCATTTACTTTAATAAAGTATGTCGCTACTGTAGGTTTCACTATGTATATTTATTTCCCCATTTATTGTTAGCCTAATGGAAGAAGCGCAGGGATTAACTTTATGTTATTTCACATATATGTGGCCAATCTTTTCACAAGCAGCATGCTCCTTACACAGAGAAGCGCCGTGAATATATATACTGTATATATATTTGTTTTACATTTTCTGTTGGACCAAATCAAATTCCTAGCAGCACGGTTCCAGTGAGCACCACTATTAGGGTGTGATTAATGTATTTAGCCAATCCTTCTGTAACTGCTGATTGAGCAGCTTGTGGGAGGTTAGTCCCTCCATTTCAAGATATATCATCTCCCAGTAAGGTCCCTGTAAATTCACTTTTCACTTTACTTGTCTATATGTAAGTATCTTTACTGGTATATACAATTTCTTAACTGCATTAAGTTACATAAGCTTATGCTTGGTTTATTACCCCTTCAGGGTATATTTTACAGAACATTTGTACAGTATGCATTTAGCATAGGGACCTGCTATTATTTATTTATTTATAAAATATTTTACCAGGAAGTAATACATTGAGAGTTACCTCTCGTTTTCAAGTATGTCCTGGGCATAGAGTTAAGATAAATAATACATGGTTACAAATACAGTTACATAAGTGAACAGGGTATACATTATACACAAGACATTGCGTGCACAGTTAAAGAAAATATATATTATAGGCATATGTAGCAGTTACAGATCAGATTAAAATGTGAGACAGCCTTAGTCTTGAAAGAACATAAACTGGTGGTGGATGTGAGAGTCTCCGGTAGGTTGTTCCAGTTTTGTGGTGCTGAGACTCTCTATTGAGATTTACCTTGACGTTGGTTAGCAGGCTTGTCATTATTTGATCAAAGGATGCAACCAAAAATCTCCTTTGTCTTACAGACTTAGGTTTCACTATATATATTTATTTCCCCATTCATTGTTAGCCCAATTGGAGAAGCGTATGGATTCACTTTCTCTCTTTATTTTATTAGTACTTATTAAAGGTTACTTTCTAAATCATTCATATACCAACAAAGGTGTGTGCCAATGTAGGATTTTTGCCCTATGCCTGCATTCACAACATTATGAATTTGTAAGCCAACTGTAACATCAATAGGTGGAAAGCTACACTTGAATGTGTATTAAGGGATAATATTCAGGAATACCAATTGGTTTACAACATATTAGTAATAGCCAGCATGGTTTTATGAGGAATAGATCATGTTAAACTAACATTATTTGTTTATTTGAGGAGGTAACAAGGAGTTTAGACCAGGCCTATGCAGTTGATTAGGTCTACTTATATTTTTGCCAAGGTTTTTTATATGGTTAGTGTACAAAATAAAGGAATTTGGTTTTGATTAAAAAATATTTGAACCTGGATTAAAAAGTTGTTGAAGGATAGACAACATAGAGTTATCATACAGGTACATTGTACTTTTTAAGGTTAGGCTAAAGTTGTAAGTTGAATACCTCAAGGTTTGGTACTGGACCCACTGATTTTTAACGTGTTTATTAATGTGGTAATATAAAAGCAGTGTGTAATTTCTCTACATAACGACTTGGATAAACTGGAAACTTGACCGATAAATGGCAGATGCGGTTTACTAGAGAAAACTATATGGTTATGCATCTGGGAAGGAAGAATAAAAAGGCTACATACAAACTAAGTGGGACAAAATTAGATAAATTGTTGATGGAAAAAGATTTAGAAGTGCTAGTAGAAAGCAGGCTTAGCAATAGTGATCAATGTCAGCCAGTTGCAAGTGCAAATAGGATATTATATATCTATTATTTTGCATAAATGGATGTAAGGCAAGCCAGCATAAATGTGCCACTGTATAAATCCTTAATAAGATCACACCTAGATTATGGAGTACAGACTTTGACACAACTTAAAAAGTCATTAAAAAAACATTAACAAGTGCAGCGTAGTTACCAAATTATTAAATGGAATAGAAGATCTGACATATGAGGACAGACTAGCTAAATTAGATTTTTATATTAGCATTAAAAATATATTCAGGGTCAAGGAACTTTCAACATACCTATTCATTCCATGGCCAATAGCACACATGACGGGATCATCCATTGAGATTGGAGGAAATGAGATTTCCCCAAATGAAATGGTTATTTATAGTATAGGCAGATAAATGGTCGAATTTATAACCTATGGAAAATGTGGTGGCAGATACAGTTTTTCTTTAAGAAAAGGTTAGACCTCTTTTTTTTGTAAGAAGGAAAGGTATACATTGATAATTGAACATACATTTTCAATTAGGTTAACAGCTCGTTAAGTCAATAACGGACATCTGCGGATCTAAGCCCAAGTGCACTATGAACTACTTTTTGAATAAGGATCATTTATGAACATATATTAAATACCTTAAATATATACAGTAGTATCAACTGGCCCTATAATCAGAATGTCTCAGCTTATCTGTCCCATTAGGGATCACACTTTTATGTCTAGCAATTATGTATAAACTATTTTGGTTGCCATTTGCTATTTTAGTTGCCACTATTGGATGCTTTTAATTCACCTACAGTAGACCTGTGCACGTGGCGTCATGATTTGTGATGTCACAATACTGTGATGCAGAGGATAAGGGGAAATGAGCTTCAGCCACAGCAGGATGCTCCCATCTTGAGTCCATCTCAGTATAGGACTTCTAATTGAAATTGATATCTACAGTATATCATAAGCCAGTATTATACTGTAGGCTCCCTACCTTCCTTACCATCATGCAGCTAGGGTTCTTTGAATGATCTCTGTTAGTGCATGTGGAGATACAAGGGGACTTGCTCTCTAGTTCTACCTCCTATCCCCCACTATGTTTTCTTATTATTTGTTTCTGGTTGCAAATGGATAGTATTACCTTTTTCTTTTCTTTACAGTGCATAGTTGTTGTACTTATTTTCACAGAACACTTCATAAGGACACTATTTTCCTTTTGATCTTTAATTCAATAGCAATTGTATTTTATCACTTAATATTTTTGTTTTCATCAATAAATGCGCATGCACGACCGGCACTTGGCTACTGCACATGTGTGATCGGCTTTTGACTACTGCGCGTGAGCGATTGGCACTTGAGTACTGTGCATGTGCGATCCGCACATGGCTACTGTGCATGCGTGATCGACATTTGCCTACCACGGAAGGCGCAATCGGTGGTTGCCAGACGCTCATGCACATGCATGATTGGAGCTTGCCGGTTGTGCATGTGCACGAGCAGGTGGCAACCACCGATTGCACATGCACAGTAGGCAAATGCCGACCGCGTATGCGCAGTAGGCAACTGCAATCGTGCAGGCACAGTAGGCAACTGCCGAACACGCATGCGCAGTAGGAAAGAGCTGGTTGTGGATGCACAGTAGGAACGTGTCGATCACGCATGCACCATAGAAAAGAGACGGTTTCACATGCCCAGTAGGGAAGTGCCGGTTGCGCATACGTAGCAAAATACAAAACATTTGTCTGTGTGGCCCGCGCATGCCTTTGCTACACCACTGAGTAGGGTCTAATTCCCCCCAATGTATTATGCAGTTATCCCTAACTATCATTCTTCCATCTATTATGGACCTTTTTTCCATTTTGTCTGACAAATTTTGTCTGAAAGAGGCTAGAATGGCTACTTTGGACAATATAGAAATAGGCCCTTGTCTTGTATAATATCTCTGTAAATATTTGTGTGCCTTGTCTAGTGCTATATAAATAAAAATACAATTCAATACAAGAGTAAGCAGAAAGTATCAGACAAAAACCAAAAGCAAAAATTATGGTGTGTGCTCTCTATTTGTAACAGTGGCACTGATCATGTGTCATACGGAGCTTTGGAAGATTATAAAGGAGACTGGAAATTGGGAACACTTTAAGAAATAAAAGAATGATTGGAAATAGGTGAAATGACTGGAAATGTACCGCACATACTGTAAACTTGAAGGGTAATTGAGAATAGAAAGATGATAAGAGATTAGGAGGTTAATTGAAAAATACTTATATAGTTGTTTTGAAGAACAAAAGACACACAGTATCTGTTAAGGTTTTCCTCTTAACTGGTACAATTCTTAAAAAAAGATGTTTTCTCTTTGACTTCTCCTTTGATGTAATCCATGTTGGATAATGCAATAAATATCTAAATAATATATTACCTGTCACGGTAGGGGTAGCCGGCCTCATATAATAAAGGTGAAGCCTTGCTGGCTGCCCCTAAAACCATGCATAATGGGCTGTCAACGTAAGCCCATAGGTCAGGTAAAGTGTTGTAACTGTATCCCTTGTAAATCATGTTTCCCTAGCCGCCTCTGTAAGCTCATAAGCTAGGTAAACTTGTGTGTTGTAGACCCCTTATGGGAAATAGCTGCAGAACCAGCACTTCGGGAACAAGAGTTTAAGGGTGGATGTTGGGGGGAGAAAGGGGTTAAACCCGTTATAAAATGTCGCTGACCAGAGTTACCGGTAGTACTGTAATTGTACACACAAATCATGCTTGTTTTGCAGGTATGCGAGTGTAACGTGTCCCTGACTTTTCTCTAGGCAAAACATTCTCATCCCAAATTTTAAAGCCCAAGTTTTAGAGTCCAAGTTTTAGAACCCAAGTTCTCATTTTGTTTTAAAATGTATTGGAGTGGTTTGTAATGCATTTCTATGGAGGCAGACCCGGTAATTGAGTTAGCCGATCTCGCCTTATTAGAAATGTGGATTGTAACAAAGGATGGGAAAGGCGAGGTGTCGGGTGAGCAGGGAAGGGTGCAGAACCAGAGACAAGGCTCCCCATCGGTGAGACTCTTTGTTGTCCCAGACACTGTGGAGCCTAACCAGTGGGAGGTATGGGACTGGCAAGGGGAAGCCGTTGCACGTAGGCACGATTCCCATTGGCCAGTTCGAATTTCCTACTCACCTACTCACTTTCCTACTCATTCTACAGCTGATTAAAATATTCTGTAGTTACTATTTATATCCACCATATGGTAATTGTTTTATGAAGTAAATTAAAATAGATTTCATGAAAAAAAAAAATCATGGTTTGAAGGGCCCGCGCCAATAAGCAAGTCATTTTTGCATTTAAATATCGTAAAGCTCTGCACTTATGTGCATCTGAGCACAACAACATCGAGTTGAGCAATGAATCACTTCATTCATACATTAATAGCATATAATAGTATTTTCACACACCTTTGAGTCTTCTTATTGTGAAGTATAGTATAGTTTGTTCCTTTTTATAAACAATGATACCTGTGACTGTTTTGTGACTTATTTTCAAAAACAATCCACCAACAATCCACCAATTACCCTTCGTTGTGTGGCAATGAACACAAAAACCCATCAATTAATCAATTCAACAAATAGGATGTTATACATTTAATTTCCCCATAGAGTTTTTATCATATTCTGTTTTGTTTACTTAATATTGAAGGATGACTGTCACGGGAGACCAAGTCTTATACACAAATTAATACCGGGATTCTGGACTGAGCACACAAGTTGAGTAAAATAAAAATTGTAATTTATTTATTTTCAGACAGACACACACATCTTCACAATATACACTTAATAAAACACTTACTGGGATGGGGAAATGAAACAAATGTTCTTGTTATGAAACAAAGTCTCCGGGCACCCCTGCACACATGCAAGTGGGTGCGCAAAATGATCCGTGTAGCAGTTCCTGGCTAGGGGCACAAGTTGCCATCCCTATATTTCCGCCAAAAGGAAAAAAATTGTTCAGTCCTTACAGGGTTAATTCAGGAACCCTTAGCTCTAACAAATTCCAGAAGAGGGGGATGATCCTTGGTTACGATATTATTAACCCCTCACACTCCTGACACTGGAACTTGGTCAAATCTTAGATGAATCAGGTGAATCTGCTAGGGACTGGCCAGCAGGCATTTTTGTAGGGTTGGGGGTCCTATACCTAACATGCATAACCAATCCCACCCGTGGAAACCTTTCTCCCACCTAACCCCGACCTGCCAGTACTTTGTAAAAAGGGCAGAAGTTGCTTTCCGGTTTGCACGGAGCAGGCGCTAACCTCACATCTGAGCTCCTTAGCATACCAGGACCAACCTGTTACCTGGCGGCACTAAGTCTGGGGTTTGGCCACCAAGTGTAAAGTACCTATACTTTACACCGGTATCTGGCACTTACAATATCCTGGCCATACTAACATCTAGGATTGCTGAGGCTTTTCAATTCCGGACTTCTCAGAGACATTAAGGCACCAACTTTGCAGGGTGCCTCTGAAGTACGGAGATGAAAAATCCGTCAGCACATTCACCCTTAACATATTTGCATGCTAAAGGATTTTTTCCCGGGCTGACAGAAAATGTTTCTCGTCTTTACATTTAAAACCACCAGTACAATACAGTTTATTAATACAAGTATGTTCTGCTTATGCAACTATTATAAGCTTTATATGTGTGTATGGTTTCTTACTCCCTAGCTGCACTCCAAAAATTAGTGTGCTAGCTCACTCCTAGCGCGAGTTAGCTACTTAATTGAATGGGGTTGTGATGTGGTCTGCGGTTTAACCTACTTCTCACGCCAATTTGCGGTTCTCCTTCAAGTTAAGGGGCTAATAAGGCGATTGATACATTTTGACAGAAAAGCACTTCAGCTAAACCGCAAACCACTTATCCAATTGACCTTGCGGTTGAGAGGTCTAGGGCTTAGAAAATGATCCCTATACTTCAAAGCGGCCACCCATACTTAGCCACGCTTCTTCAATCAGCGCTTGGTTTAGCGCTAGCAGCTCCCCCTTGTGTCGCAAAACCAATTGGCACAATTTACATATATTTCTATCACTGCAGCTATGGACTGAGTTGCAAAATGGGGACAATAACGATGGTGTAGGGGAAAACATGTCAGTGTATTGAACATACAGTTAACCCCTTCAGTCCCAACTCGATTTAGGGTTAATCAGCCGGGCATAAAATGCCTTTATTAGTGGCCTGATTAACCCCCTATAGCCAAAATGACTAAAACAGATTTTGTCGTGGAGCGCATGTGTGATGCATTCCAAAATGGCTGCCTAAAGCTTGAGCTCCGAGTGCGATGGGAAAATTGAAGCTAATAATAAGCGAACTAGTAGTGGTAAGTGAAAGGAAACTAAAGAACTTACTAAATGAATATGGCCCGAGCCAACAAAAGAAAAATATTTTTTCAGAAAAAGATTAACAACCTAAACAACACAGGGAAGGGGAGCCTCACCATATGCACACTCATCATCAAAATCAGAGACAGAGAAGGGTAGCCAATATTCAACAAACGATATAGCGCACTTCTACAGCAACTTAAAACAACTACTAAAGAAAGAAACAAAGGCGATAAAAGCAGAGCTGTGGTCAAGAAAATAAGTAGATAAAGTGGTAACAATCCAAATAACCAAGAGATCCTAAAAATAAAAAGCAAAATGGCCGACATGGAAGAAAAATAAGAGGATTGTAAAAATATGGCTAGAAGCAACAATCTGCACTTCAAGAACACACCTGGAACAATAGAGGACCTGGAAGCAGCTCTGGTAAACTACATGAGGACATTAATCCCAGATTTCAGTGACTCGCCTTTAGTGCTGGACAGAGTGCACAGAGCCCTTTGCCCAAGGCCTGACCCAGCAGGCAAACCATGAGATGTAGTAGTGCATCTCCACCATTATCGCACAAAAGAAGGTGTGATAACAAGGCCAGAGCTACAGAAGAACATAAAATGGGCAAAGATATGATCCATATATATATATATAATTTCTATAACAGTTATTAACCTCTAAGGTGATTAAGGGGTGTGGGGCCATTAGATTGTATTTTTTAATGTTTTGTTGCTAGTATCGGAGGACATGACCCTGCGGTATGCTGACGAGGACGCCCTTCATTATGGTAGGGGTAAGTACTGTAGAACGGTTTTTATTTACTTTATTAATGCTACCTGGCTAATGTTTTGTTTATTAACGGGCAAATGATCTATTATCCATAACTGGATAATAGTTAGTTTGCACATTACTGTACTGTATGTGTTGGGGGGAGGTGTTTTTATTGAAATGTAGGTCATCTTTATTTTTTTTAACTACACGAGTGGCACCGCAGGCCAGCGGGCACCCACGAGGACCACCCAAGGACCCCCGGACTCCCACAGGGACCACCCGGGGACCCCCTCTGGCCTATGTTATCAACCGTGTGTTCAAATAAATAAATAATGGTTTTATGTGGTGGCACAGGGGATGGATTGTGTATTGGTGCTTACTATATATTTTAATTTAAATGTTATTACGAGTGTAGATGAGCAGAGGGTCTCCTGAGCAGAACCGCATTGATTTCAGGTCCAGGGACCTCCTGCTTCCCGAGATACAAGCCCCGTTATGGGGTGCCGGTATCTCCTATGCATGCAAATGTCCTGTGTCACGTGACCAGGACATTTCAACGTGAGTCACGTTTACGTCTGCAGTCACTTTAGACACAATTGGATATAGGGGTTTCTTTACATTAGCACACGATTAGTAATTTATATCATAGGTTTTACACTATCACTTTATGTTTAGCGATGTAGACGTGTGTGTGTGTCCAGGAGGATATGAACCCAATTACCTCTTACTATTAGCTATCATACAGGGCTTTTAGCAGCATAAATAGATAATGCAAGATACAGTATATGCATTCAGTATCTGTTACGTAGCACTACTTTGAGTTAGGTTTTAAACAGCACATCTCTTGTTAATAAAATATATTTTATTAGTGGGGATGGGAAACCATCTCTTTCCAGTGAATCACATATTGAGTATCCTTGTTAATTAAGAGGTTGAGTGCACCTTCTCTAGGAAATACTTTCATCTCTCCGAATCTGCGTGTCCACTGATAAAAATCTCAAATGGAGTCGGAATTCTAAGTGGAAAAAAACTCCCCCCCCTCAACCAGAGCAGAGAACATATATTATAAACTTAAACTTTTGTTTAACCCTTAACTGAACATCTATTAGTCATCAAACTGTTCTAGGGTGCCTACCCTAGCTATTCTAGATCCTAACTTAACTATAACATTACAGAAAGAGAAAACGGTAGCATCCTACATTGTTCACATACGGTCTGGTTCATCTTGTAGGCTATGCCTGCCACCCAGTTATCCTCCTGATCTTTGCTAGCACTGTCTCTGGATTACTAAAATAAATGTCCATTTAATTCTCCTCAAATGTTCAGTATAGCTCTTCCTCTGTTTTTCTCTCTTATGAGAGAGTCTCTTCTTCAATGCGCTGGGTCTGTCTTGGTCCTGGGTGCCCTGAGTCTGGGTCACTTTCCTTTACTTTCTTTGACTTTGCCTCTATCCTGTTCCACACCTCTCTCCTCAGGAGGGTTTGTGTTTGTTGTAGCCTTGCTGCTATTTTGGGAGTGACCTCTATCCCCATATATTTGATAAATTCCAATCCTTCAGCTAGTCTTCTCATCATAGCCTACTTGCCGTTATGTATGGACTTGGAGACTGAAGGGGAAACCCCACCGGTATTGAACTTCACAGCTTCTAAGTAGTCTCATAATTTCTCTCAGGCCTCACCTTTTTGCTAGAGTTATACACACAATATCTGTGAAAATATGGATATCTGCTTCTTCGAAACAGATTGTCTCCAAGTTTCGAGTTGTGTGGATTATGTCTTCCTTCATTGAGATGTTATGTAGTCTGGTTATAATATCTCGGGGGCCTCTTCCCTCATAGTCTCTGGGTCTTAGTGCCCTGTGTGCTCTGTCCATTTGCAGCCTCTCTATGGTGGCTTTAGGTAGTATGCTCTGGAACAGTCTCTGTAGGTAGGATTTAATGCCACCTGGTCTTATCATCTCTGGGACATTCCCTATTCTGATATTGTGCCGTCTAGATCTGTTCTCTGTGTCTTCCAGGTCCTCTTGTAGCTCCATTATTTGTTCTTTAAGCATCTTAATATCTGAGTCCATATTGATCTGATTTTCTGTGACATTCTCCATCGTTTCTTCTAGACTTTTGGTTCTCTCTTCCACTGCCGAGATGTCTGATATGAGTCCACTCATGGCTCCTTGTAATTCCACGTGGATTGTCTATTTAATTTCTTCGACCCATGCTCTCATGTCTCTCTTGAAGCTCAACTCTGGTTCTGCGTCTGATTCTGCCTCCTCTTTTTCTCTAGGTGAGGCCACTGCCTCTTTTCTTGGCGTGGTCGGATTCATTAATTTTTTGTTAAAGAATATTGATGCCTCTTGTTTTTCTGTGTTTTGGGAGGGGCCATTCTGTTATTGTGTTAAGCTCTCTTATTTCATTTTGGTCGCTCGTTTTTTCCTTCTTTTTTGGGGGGGAATGTCTATTATTTCATTGCTATGCTCAGGTGCCCGTGCAGAACCAGGATCTCAGATTATCATTATTTCTAATATTGGCCATGTCTTGCCTGTAGGATCATCTCCCAGCCTATTTTGCTTCGTCAGGTGTCATATAGATTAACTTTTCTTGTTTAAACACTGTCTATTGACGTTGACCATATAATTCTTGACTTTGCCTTCTCTTCCTTTCTTTACTTGTAAATTTAGGTATCTTCAGTTCCCTTTGTCGGTCTGGGTGTCTGCAGATTTGGGTGGCTTCGGTGTCCCTTACACTGGGCTTTCTGCTTTTGCCTTTGTTTTTGTCCGTTCAAGTGGGGAGACCGAGCAGTGCGCAGGAGGGGGGGGGGGGGGGAAGCTGAGCCCATATAGCCCAGTGGCACGGCCCTCTTTCTTTCTTTTTCCCCCCCCTTTTCCTACAGGCCTCTGGTGGCCATTTTGTGCCCAGGTCAGGCTTATCCCCAGTCTAGTCCCACCTCTCCTCTCCGTCCAACCCCATCCGCCACTTCAAACCCCCTCGGGGGTTATCTCTCCTGTCACTCAGCCCGTGTGTGAAGCAAGACCCACCGACCTCACCTCGTTCTGGTGCCTCTGCTTAGCAGTTTAGCTGCCTAACACTGGGAAGATGGCTGCTGCCTCTCGTCTCGGCGCTTCTTTCCTATCCGTATTCCCCCAGGCAGTGGATGTGAGGGGACATGAGGGATGCTCCACTCTGGTTTTCACTGGGGTCTCCTCCTCTCTGAGCATGCAGAAGTCTCCACTCACTAGATCAAAGGTGACCCTGTGGCCATCATTCTGCCGACCCCCCCGCAGGTCCACGGGAAGAAGATGTCCGCCTCTCCTCCCACCAAGAGCTTCTTGCAGCAACCGCTGATTGGACTCATCAGGGTTTTTGATTATTATTATTTATTGAGTCTGGGGTTTGCGCTAGGTGGGGGGACCTCCGTGGGGAGCTCCGACTCACCTCAAGCAGGCCCCTGTGTTTCGAGGATTGCAGTGCTTCCGAAGTCCTCGGGCATGGTCCCTCCCCTTGTCCTGCCTGCGGTCCAAGCTCCCCTTCACCTCTATCTCCCCCCAGATCACCCACACTCGGCCCGGCCAGGGTTACCTCGCTCCGGTACCGAGCGGGAGATCCGCCTCTCTCAGCTCCGCCGATCTCCTCCGTCGATCTCCTCCGTCTCACCTTCCTTTAGTCGTCGGGTGCAAGGTATTAGCTGGTGTTTAGTTAAGAGAATGTTTTGGGATAATCTTTGGTGGTTTTTGATGTTTTTGTTGTTTTTGTTGTTTTTGTGTCCTTTTTTTTTACGGAGCTAGGCAAGCATGCGACTTGCTGGTTCAGTGTTCAGCTGGAACATATTTTTAATGGAAAATTTTACAAGTATTAGCACAGAAACTTATAACAAGTTATCCCGGACATGGGTTACATGGATAGGGGTCCTGGCACATAATAATTTCCAATAATTATTATGCTGGTGTAAACAGACAAAGCACAGAATAGAGAAATTAGGTGGTAACCCGTTTTGTTGGACCAAATGTGGAAGGATAATAATGTATACAAAAATCTGTTTATAATTTACATGCATCCCCCCCTTTCCCTCCATTCCCTTATTCTTTATTTTGTGCCCAACTTTATGTTTTAAAAAATACAATAGCATTTGAGATTACAAAAGTAAACAGACTAAACCATTTTTTGTTGTGTAACTATATGTAATGTGTTTTATTTTGTAAGCTCACTTAAAATCCATTGCACATGTGCATTAGAAATTTTACTTGCACAACTTTGAAAATGTCCTTGATTAACAACGTCAGTGCTCTCTTTCATAATCGGTTTCCAATATTTATCCATCTATTGTAAAAATGTTGGCCTGGCAAATATACATTGAGATGAATATCTCCTTTCAAGTACTGTATTTTCTGGTTTATTAAAATCAAAATCATTTGGTGAACTTGGGGACAGGATATTACAGGTGGATAATCTTTTGTATATTCAATGTAAAGCTGTACCTAAAGACAAGGTGTAACTGCTATAGTATAAAAACAGACATTCTACACTATTAGAATACTGTGTACAAATAAAATTGTACAATGCATCCTATTTATGGGTGGGAAGTTTTACTATACACAGTCAATGATTGATATAAGTGAAACCAAGCAACATCTATCCATGAAAGCTAAGCAGTGTTTATTTCTGTATCATCATTTCGCATAGACTTTGCATACAATCTTATCAATAGTTATCAGATGTCACATGACCTGCAAACCATTACCATATTTACTGTAAATTATAGGTTTTTTGGATTAAGAAACTAATATAATTTAAAATTCTGTAACACATTGTTTGGATGTCATATACAGTAGGCTGTTTTTTTATGTACTGTAACACCTTTATTTATGATTTTCCGTTCAAGTGTTAAAACACTTGTAAAAACACTTTAAGTCTTCAAAGAAGTTTTCAGGAATGAATACTTTCTATTTTTAACTGTGAAATTTAGATTATGTCAAGCTTTGAAATGTTTACTATCAGGCCAAAACCATAGAGATAGTTTTGACACTATTTAAAGAGTGTTAAGGAATAGTGTGTTTTGAGTTATTCAGTTCTAAGCTTTGACTGTACCAATGGGTCATCAGCATAAATAGATACTGATATAAAATCAATGTCACAAACAGATACTGTAGTAATGGAAGTAATGGATTGATTTATTAAAGAACCTTGAAGAATTCCATACATTGATATCTGATATCTGAGCTCTCATATTTGTAAAATAGATAATGATGCTGCCCTTGTTTTATTACACATTACACATCTATGCAATTTTCAAACCATATTAAAATTAAGAGAAATCTATAGTATGCATAGGGACTGTTTTGTTTATATTTGGTCTCTGTTTCAAGGCAAACACTGTTCAATTCGGGGGCACTGAGTTTTAGTGCACTTTGTGACTAGTAACTCATATTTTATGTGGATTTTGAGTTTATATGTTCAGATCAATAATGAGGTGGCACATCACATGGTGTGTGTTAAATATTTGCCTTGGCTATGTGATGTGTCAAGGTTTTCACATTTAAGACAGGGAAGGTTCTAAACTTCTAATGAATTAGAATGGAGCTTTTGCATGTGAATGTATCATGTAATTATTCTTGTCAGTCTTGTGCTTTTATTTCTTAGAAGTTTATAATTTATTATACTTTATTATACTTTTTCAATAACCCACCATATTTTCTATAGTCCAATTCCTTGACAAAAAAATATAGTGAATATAGAATAAGGTGCTTCATATTTTAAATGATTATGGGGTCTATTCTCATAGCGCCGAAGTTGTCAGTGCCAAACCATGCAGTTTGGCATGTTCAGAAGTCGGCGAATAGAATGTGAGATAAATCCTATTCTCTATTGCAAATCACAACTTTTAAACCACTCCTATAAAAATTGACAAACAGCATGGTTTAACAGCCAAAAGAAAAACAGATTGTACTTGCTTTGGAAGCGGAATTAACTGAGATGGTGTTAACTCCTTCCCCAGTTTGACTCATGGGTTTTACTTTTGCAGCCAAACCCATATTTATGCTCTGAATGTAACTTGCAATACCACTCTCACCACCTTTGAGTTTTTAGAAGAGGTTTGCATAACAAAGCTACTGTACAAGAACTGCAGTTTTGTATAAAAAAAATTGAGTACAGTATTTTTCTTACAAAACGATCGGATTGGCAGAGCCAGAGTGAAACCGCTTCTAAAAAAATGCCTTCTAGACACGGATTGGATTTGTAAAACGGGTTTACAGAACAGCAAAACATGCCATTCCGCTTCTAAAGGGCACATTAGAAGTGAATTGTCACACTTCAGAGCTACTGTATGAGAATAGGCCCCTATATCTTCTGAATGAAACATCAGATTTTAACAATAAAAAAGCTTTGGAAAGGTGAAGAAAAGATATCTTAAAGTAAAAAAAATACATGAAAAAATTGCAATCAGCATTGATTGCTGCTTTAAAATATAAGTTATTTGCTATTTATTTTAGTAACCAATTTGTACGTATTAAGTGAGAAAGGAACGTATAGCTAGATTAGATATATACAGTATCAAGAACACTGTAGAGGATTGGTTAGACACTCAAACAAGCTCCAAGCAGTTGTGAGTGCTTGGGGCTTGTTCGAGTGTCTAACCAATCCTCTACATTGTTCTTGATTCTGCTTTCTGATTGGACGGACCCGCAGCAGCAGTGCAGGACTGGCTTCTTGCTTCATTGTCGGTATACAGCTTTGGAGATACAGCGTATGTGTTATGGCAAACTTTTCCCTGGATCAACTGTGACACAAAGATTGCAGCATCGCGCAGGACAAACAGAGGTAATTTCAAATCATTTACCCACTATGAGATATTTTCTTGCCAGCAATTTGTACAGAGCGAGATAGGTTTACTCGCTTCCACGGAGAGATATAAAGACTGCCACACTTATATACACTGTATATCCTGTGATGAGGGAATTAATGTGACCATTAATAACGCATTTATTCCCGCATTGTGATCACATTACTAATATTTCTATCATATGTTACTGTAGCATCAAATATTACATAACTCTATTGCAGAAATAACATTAACACCTTTGATGCCTTTGACTATCAACATATACCACAGACAACAAAGAGGTTAATATACACAACAAACTACACTACCTAACCTCCCAGACAAACTTAGTGGCTAGTAAACTAACTGCTAAGGTAACCAATGGTATCCATGCCATTACCCCGCCGACCCACCCGGGGGCCTAGCCACCATCCCCATGGCAACGACTCCCATCACCCGCCTACACCACTCCCAGGAAACCTAAATTCCCCTCTTCTAGACTAATAGCCAACAGCCCTATTAGCAAATGTGGCTAATAGGGATTTTGGCCATCTATTCCAAATAACTAAATACGTTAAAAAAAAGTATAAAAAAAATAATAATAATTTTTTTTGTATTGTACACAAAAGCCATTGATTGTTAGTATAACTACCTAGGCCCTTTATTTGTGAACCTATACTAGATAGCCATATTGCCAGTATATAGTGACCTGTAATACACATGGGCTTACTTACGAATTTTAAACTATACTACCTATGCCCAACTATTTAAAAAAAAAAACAAGATCGATGGTCAAGGGGGGTATTTAGTGGTATAGTTTAATGTTGATATGAATCCCTTTGTAGCCCTTTATGGTCAGCTACTCATGACTAGTTGACCATTTTGGCTATAAGGGGTTTATATGTACTGTTATGTATTTAAGGTAATATTTCACCTTTTTCAAGTTGGTTTAGGTTATCTTGACTAAGTATGTAACACAGTTACCCCCACTCTATGGAAGATGTGGTGGCTACTGAGTGTGTGGTGCTTTACCTGTGGCTCACAGGAGGCCTGAACCTCCGCTGCTAGAACCTGGGGTGTACCTGATCCGTCTGGTGACAGCACCTCCACCTGTGCGGGATCCTAACTATGTTGGATAACCCCGTCACAGGACCCAATACAAGAACTACACACACTGGTATAGATAACAGTTTACTGCATGCAAATGATAATAGAAATAATAATGCAACACCCACACCAAATAGGCCACGCACGGCCGTAACTCCATAGTGCCCTCCAACCCAGCGTCCACACCCTGAAGGGATATCCCCAAAGTACTGAGGTGCCCCCGGGGCACCTAACAACCCGGCATCCACAGAAGTCAGCCCACCCAATATGTGTGACAGCACTGCCAACAACTAAAGTGTTATTGTTGGTGCACTTGGAGATGTAGAGATACCTGCCGGTAGCGCCGACTGAAGACAGGAGTCAGTCCAGTCCCACACCATCATCTTCAGTGATGAGTCGCCTCCATGTGGGCTGGTATCCAGCTTGAGGGTCCCACCTTAAGAGAATCCAGCTGGAGTGTCCCACCTCTGTATGCATTGGTGGTCTGGTCCCAGACCACAGGCCGCATCTGCTGCGCAGCATCCCTTGGTGTGTCCCTGACATTAATAAGTTAAGGGGCAGAGTCCCTGTCTAAGGGCCACAAGCTTTACAGGGGAGTTTGGGCCTAGCTGGGGCCTATGGTTGTCTCTGGCCTAGTGCAGGGGCCACAGACACCCTGCACATACACCCTACCCTCTCCTTGTCCCAGCTCTGACTAGCGCGGCTTACAGCGCGCCAAATGTATCCTATCTAGTAGCAGGGGATCGCTGCAGCCCTATTGGCTCTGTACCGGCACCTGACTAGCTACCCCTGTGCATTGTGGGGCTTCAAGTCCCCGCGGAGCACTGTATCTTTAATGGCCGCCACTAGGAGGGTGCTCTGTGCATGCACGATCCCAGGTAATGGCCACCGTGGTCCTGCGCATGCGCAGACTCCACTGCGCATGCGCGCATAATCAACATGGCAGCGCCCTTCAAGGGAAGCTACCGGGAGCCTCCAGCAACTCGGTCGCCTCCGTAATTGCCTCCCATCACCCACAGCCCTCCCCGCACTCTCCCCATAATCTGCTGCCGTTCGTAGCCAATAGCTGAAGGTAAGGGGATGAAGGGGTCCCAGGGGGGACCGGGTCACATGTATATTCTGAACAATATATTGGCAACTTTATACATAAGCATGATAGGGCTAACGTCAGCCTGGAGTAGGTGATAAACAAAAGTGTGTTATTTCTGCCGTTAATCAGTTTCCGATAAATATTGAGGTATTACTGTATGATTATTTTTTCATGGATCAAATATCTTTACAGTCCCAATAAAATATGCATTATTTTTAGTGGTGCAAAGTTGATGTATTTCACTATAATAAAAAAAAAATTGTGATATTACTATGTTTTTGGCTTACAAGAGTTGATCCAGGCCTTAGTGTTAGTTGTTTTGGCAAGCACAGAAACGTTTTGTACTTTACCCTCTTGGATTTGGGACACAGACGGTCAATTTTAAGAATGTAGAGAGGTAGGTGAACATTGCATACCACCTCAAACCTTTTATATTATACAGGTACAGTATGTAGAACTATATTGCTGTATCTTGTGATAACATTGCAGCAAATGACACAGTTCAGCATGGCTGACACATTTTAATGTTATTGTTGGGGAGAGTTAACATTGTGAATAATGTAACAATACTGCTGTATAGTATAGAGTATGGCATTGTGGCCTCAATTGCCATAGCAGTGGGAGATATTTTAATTGGTATTCACAATTTGATATCCTTCATATATAATTTTTATTACTAATTATGTACTCTGATCATGAACTTGCTTGACATGCTTTACAGTTGAATATATATTTTTTTAAATAATGAATATTTTTTTTGAAGTAATTTGGCACTTCTAAACTGTAATCTTCTGAACCAAGAATGATGAACTTCTTTTTTTTTCAATTTTTTCAGACCAATTAAGTAACTAAAGATTATTTCTGCATGATTCATAAAATGAATGCATTTCTTTGTAATTTTTTTTAAAAGGTATGCTAAGTATATGTTATCAAGGATTCCAATCCTGTATATAGGAAGTGATTTTCCTGTAGTAACTAATTGCTCATTACTGTCAATAGCACCAATGAAGTGAAGCCTGCTACGCCCTAGAAAGAAGTGTGGTCTGTTGAGTGGGGAGATAATTATATAAAAACCTGGGGTTTGGAGTTACCCTATTAATACATGAGTGCAAAGAGGCATTCCATTTGGTATGGGGGGAATCAAATGAGTAGGTGGACTTATAACTATTGAGTTAGAACAGATATTTATCATTGTAAAATAGTCTAATGAGTAAAGCCAGAAGCTGCAGTTCATCTGCACAAAAGGTACATCATTCAGATGAAATAGCATTTGAATCCCCTACCTAGAGCACTGTACAAACTGTAAATTTGGATCGTTTTTTTGAGCAATTTCAGGAGAACTTCTTAATGATATATTATAAAAGGCACAGTTCTCCTTCCTCATATTATTTAAATGCTTAGTCTCTTTGTTAATAAGCACTATTTCTCGAAATTTGACACTGGTTTGATTCACAAGTAGCTTTTTGCACTCTTTTGTAAATAATATATCATTTGAGCAAACTATGTATTATTGTGATACAAATAACTTTTTTTCTCTAAATTGCATTTGCTTTTGTATTTAGTTTTCCTTATGCACCAGAAAACAAACACTTAGGTTGTTATTTCATAAGATAGTACTGATTGGGCACTACCACAGCAACTCTCATTTAAGTCAATAGGAGTTTCCATAGCGTGGTGCCCAATCAGCATTAACACACTTTTATGATACCAATGTGTCCATAAGTACTTTACAGATTATAATTTTTTACGTACATGTTGTTTGAAATTTAGCTAAAATCTTGAAATTTTGCATTACTTGAAAATGGCCAAAAATGTTTAAACGCATTTCCAGTTACAGTGCACCTATCATTTTTAAGACTAGGCACTGAAATAGGGTTTTTTCTGTAGAGGAGAAAGATACACAGGACCGTATTCTCTAAAGCAGGGGTGCGCAAACTTTTGGCCCTGTGCCTCCCTGCTTACTCAGCTCCAGTGCTCACGCCCTTCCCACCACCACCACCACCACCACCACCACCAACACCACCACCACCAACATCACCTGTTATCTGGTGTCAAATAACGCTGTGTGTCATTTGACGCCGCGTTGTCATGGTGATGCGTTGCCTGAATGAAGCCGTCGGAGAGAAGGTAAGTAAGTTTACAGAGGCCTGGCCGTGCTCCCCGGCATTTAATTTAAATGGGGAAGAGCACACGAACTTTGTAGCCACCTTGCCCCACCCCCTCCCCCCCCAGACTCCCCCCCAAAAAAGTCTCGGCGCCCCCCCAGTTTTGCACCCCTGCTCTAAAGTTTGAATGCCAATCCAACACAATTACACATAAAGCCGAGAAACAATAACACCAGGTCTATGCTAATAGCACTGTTTAGTAGCTCCCAAAACACTCATCTATACAACATATAGAGAGATGAAAACACCTGAGATAACTGGGATATAAGCTAATTTGATTATGCACATTATATTCAAATAATTTAAATGATCATATTTTCCAGGTATCTGTCCCTCTCTCTGCCCTTCCCTAGCAAAGGTCCTATTTCAGGGACTGTGTCAATGTTGGGAATTTTGGCAATACAAACAATTAATGTAAAATGTTTTGTGTAACACCCAGGGTCAAGTTTGCATGGTTTTCGAAAATTATAATTGTTATTATTATATTCTCTCTCCCCCTCTTTATTTTCCCCTTCCCCTCTCTGCTCTTCTTTCTCCCTTGTTCTCTCTCTGTCTTTGTCTCTCTCATTTCCATTTCCCTGGCCCATTCTCGCTATTTTTGCCATGGCTCTCTCTTTATCTCTCTTGGGCCCTTATTCTGTAAGGTGTGATAAGCGCAGATGACGTGCTCTCGAAGGAAAAGCCTCATTAAAGTCAATGGGGCTTGTCATGTGATAGCACATCACCTGTGCTTATCACACGTTACAGAATATGTCTGTCCCCAGCTCTCTAACCAAGAGATATTTAATTTGCGTTTATTCATCCACTCACTTTCACTCACCTTTCTCTCTGTGACATTCAGATATTGTCTATGATTAATGCGTGATTTACTTAATTCACAGGTTATTGACCTGATTCACAAATGTTTAAAAAAAATTGGTTCTCTTCATTTAGGTTAACATTTATTTTGTGACTTTACTGGTCAATTCTCCTACTACACTGGTAAGTGAACCAGCTGAAATAAAATAAAACAAAGGGAAAACTTCAGAGCTTATTGAATACAGCAGTGGTTCCTAAAGAACCCCCAGCAGGTCAGGTTTTAAGGATATTCCTGCTTCAGCACAGGTAACTCAGTCAAAATGACTGAGCCACTGATAGGGACATCTGTGCTGAAGCAGGAATATCCATAAAATCAAACCTATTTGGGGTACTTAAGGATTGGAGTTGGGAACCACTGGAATACAGAATGAATACTTAATTTTGCCAAAACACTTTCTAATTTGCATGATTTTTTTGCATTTTTGTCGTTAATACACTTGTTTAGGGGTTTTTTTGTAGTGGGGAGAGGCAATGCTTTTTTTCTTCTTCACTCTTTTTTTTAATTTAGGAAAAGAGTATTTGGGCAATTTTTCACAATAATTTTTTTACCAACAAGAAATGGCCACACTCTTCAGAGCATATTGAATAGGGCCCTAAATAAGAGTTACTTTAAATGCAGCATTGCAACATAAAATTGAGCCTGATAGAGGGCACTTCATTAAAAAAATGTTCTACAGTATGGTGTGATCTGCAAAAATATAATTTTCTCCAATTTTTACATTTATCACAGAGGTGCATGCTCAACAAGTCCTAAAATAAACAAGAGATTAGAATAATCATTCATGAGTTTGAGACTCTTCTTCAAATGTACTGAGACAAATAAGGTATTTAAATCAGCAAACCCAGTTGGGGTTTTACACCGTTGGAACCAGCGGTCCTTCGGAGATGAGCCCTGTTATTTTCAGCTCTGGGGAGTCCAATGGTTTTCTAAATACAGTACTTACCTGCAAAGTTCCTTGTGTTAAATATCCCTACGGGGGGAACAAAGAGGGTGTTAAATTATGTCGGCCAACATCATCTGTGGTTGTTGCCTTTTACCTCTTCAGTATGTGAGAAAACACTGATATCTTCACTGATAAAAGGTAGTGAACCAGGGGGTACACAAGCTGAATTAAACATGGTTTAGCTCTGGAGGACCCCTTGATTCCCATGGGGGTTAGTTAGGCAGGATTGCTGCTTTAAAATCTGCATACATCTCTTTCTACAGTATAATTCTATTATGTTGTTTGATTAAAAGTACTGTACTTTCAAAAGAATATTCTTTTTTTGGAGATTATCTTTTTTTTCTGTTTTGGGTTTTAATAAAGGTGGCATATTTCAAAATAGTTATATTTAAGTAATAATCCCTGGAGAACAGAGTATTACTGGCCAATAATGCCCTGGCTGGAAGAGTTGAAAGCCCAAGCCGAAGCTGAGGGACTTTAATCCAGACAAGGTATTATTGGCCAGTAATGCCCTGTTCTGAGGGGATTATTACTATTGTAGGCTAAATGTAGGCTTTTTCATAAATAATAGACACTTTTTTATAATTATATAGATTTTCTTTATTAAAATAAAATTGTAAATACACTAAAACAGTGGATATAATATATATATATATATATATATATATATATATATTATAGATTATATATATATATATATATATATATACACATATACGTACAGTACACACATATATACTAATGCACACACACTCTGTAGTTCTATATACACACACACACACGCTGCAGCTCTACACACACATACACAAACTCTACAGCTCTAAACACACAAACTCTGAAGCTCTAAACACACACACAAACTGCAGCTACACACAAAAACTCTGCAGCTACACACACAAATATTTACACATATATACACAAGTGTATACTGTACAGCTACACAGCCACAAACGCTGTAGCTTTACACACATACATAAACACTGTAGACAGACTGACACACACACACTCCCTCCTCACTAAAGTAAAAATGATTTGGCTGGGAATAACAAGCCAAATTCCGGGCCATTACTGAATCAATAATAAATAATGCCCCAAATTTTGACCAATCAGAGAGCAGGGATTTCAATAATGGCCGGAATTTTAACAGTTTAGCCAATACTTAAGTAATAATCGCCGAAGAGCATGGCATTACTGGCCAATAATACATTGGCTAGAAGAATTGAAGGCTTGAGCTGAAGGCCTGAGGCGCAGCCGGGGGACTTTTACCCAGCCAGGGCATTATTGGACAGTAATGCCCTGTTCTGAGGGCATTATTTCAATTAGAGGCTAAATGTAGTTTTTTTTTTTTGTAAAAAGATAGGCGTTTGTACAGTCATATTGATTTTTATGAACATGATATTCTACATTTTCCTGCACTTTTATTGTACTTGTTTATTACAATTAAATTGTAAAATACACTAAAGCCTCCCTATACACACATACACACACACACTGCAGCTCCCCATCCACACGCAGGCGCGCACGCACGACTGCACACACCTGTGCGGAGCAGAGAGGGGGAGTAGTCAGTGCCTTGCTGGTGCCTCCTGTCCAATCACCTCCTCTGTCTGAGAGCTTCTTTCACTCAGTGTGTATGAGAACTGAAGATAGATTTGCTGGAAAACTTTGCAAGGTGCCAAAAATTCCAGCCAATTACTGAATTGATAATGTCCAGAATTTTGACTAATCAGGGAACAGAAATTTCAATAATGCACAGAATTTCTATGCACGGATTTAAAAGCATGTTAGGTCATAGCTAAACTTGGCATTCTTCTATGCAAAAGTCCACATTACTTATATACCAACCCAAACACAACTTTATATAATATGTGGAGAGACACCTGTGCCCAAAAAGGAGCACATCTGAGATACCTTGGAAATGTGCTAATTTAAGTCATTTAAATATAATTTGCATATACTAATTAGCATCTATATCTTTATCTCACTTTTTCAGTCCTGCAAAAAAAACACATTTCACGTTCTCAAGCAATTTTTAAAGTTTGTCAATACCACTTTTTCAACACCACGGATGCCATCAACTAGGAAGGCCTCCAATTAATATGTACTCTACAAGTGTATATATATATATATATATATTGTGACAGGATGGTCGTGGTAAGTGAGGAGACAACATGACTTTTCTGGTGAAATAGTGCTGGTGGATTTATTTGTCCAAAAAGGGTAACTAAAACAATGGGTATACTGTCCCTTTAAATTGAAATGTAAACAAAAGCCTAACCCCGGTCGGGGCACTGACTAAACAAAAGTGCAGGCTAACTACCTGGCTGGCTAGCTAACCTAGTCCAGCCCAACAAGGTTCAGCAATAGCAGTTGGCTCCTTACCTGGGAGCTTTATTCTCCCCCCTTAGGACCGGATCAATCTGAGCAGCTTGTGTCTGTCTGTCAACACTCCTCTGTCTTCTCTCTGCACCTCAGAGAGAGAGACTGCCGCCCCAGAGGCATTTCCTCTTCCTGTTTTAAAGCAGGTGAACTATCTTAATTTGAATCACCTGTGGACTGCTTAACAAGCTGGGTTAACCCCTCGTCTACTGGAAAGCATGCATACTGCCATCTCCTACTAACATATACTGAGTCAATGACCCTGTCACATATCCCCCTTCCCAGCGTAATGTTACCGAGTGGAGCGGCCCATGCACCGAGACTGTGCACCCTAGAGAGTGCATCTGCATTACCGTGCAGTATGCCTGGCCGATGTTGGACCGTGAAGTTGAAAGGTTGCAACGACAAAAACCAACGGGTAACTCTCGAGTTCTTTTCTTTACCTCTGACTGATTAGCCCCTCTTCTGGCTTCTGGGATTCTATAGGGTCTTATCTTAATGGCTACACCTGGCTTGGTGACGATATCATGGGAAATCACCCTAGTTTTCCCTGGTACGCTGGAAAATACATCCCTGTTCCTTTTTATCAAGTCCACAGCTTCTCTGTATTGTTCAGGGGTGAGTTCTGCTGATATTCGAACAATCCCTTTCCCGGATTTATTAGCTACTACCGTCAGACATACCTCTCTATCCTTCCAGGATTTTAATAGATTTATGTGATAGATTTGCTCTACCTTCCTCCGATCTGGCTGTCGAATTTTATAATTCACCGAGCCGACCTGTTCTAGAACCTCATATGGCCCCTGCCAATGTGATAACAGCTTGCTTTCGGCCGTGGGAACAAGCACCATTACTCAGTCCCCTGGTTGGAAGTTGCGAACCATAGCCTGTCTGTTGTAAAGGTTCTGTTTGGCCCTCTGTGCCTTTTCTAAATGTTGTCTGACTATGGGGGTAATATGCGCAATACGTTCTTTCAAATCTTCCACAAATTGGACGACATTTTTCCCTGGAACAGCTTGTTGCTCCCACTCTTCTTTGAGGCTATCCAGAATCCCTCTTGGGCGTCTCCCATACAGGAGTTCAAATGGGGAAAATCCTGTAGAGGCCTGTGGCACCTCTCGGATAGCAAACAAGAGATTTTTTCCCATCTCTAGCAACCACCTTTCTCAACATCATCTTCAGAGTTTTATTAAATCGTTCTACCAGTCCGTCCGTTTGCGGATGGTACACAGAGGTTATTAGGGACTGTATTTTTAGCTCTACACATAAGTCTCGCATAAGCTTAGATGTAAACGGGGTACCCTAATCTGTCAGAATTTCCTTCGGTATCCCGAGTCGGGAGAATACCTGTAACAATTCTTTAGCTATAGCTTTGGAGGAAGTATTACGTAACGGCAACGCCTCTGGATAGCGAGTGGCATAGTCTAGGATCACTAGGATGTATTGATGACCCTTGGCAGATTTCTCCAAGGGACCCACTATATCTATGGCGATCCTCTCAAACGGGATCTCAATAATAGGCATAGGGATCAATGGGGCCCTCAATCTTGGTCGGGGGGCTGTCAACTGACACTCTGGACAAGAGGCACAGAATCTCTTTACTGCATTATATATCCCTGGCCAGTAAAATCTCTTTAGGATTCTTTGCTGTGTCTTCTCTACTCCCAAATGACCCCCCAATAAGTGAGAGTGTGCTAGCTCCAGGACCTTCCTTACTAATGAACTGGGTACTAGCATTTTTTCTATCTCTTGGCCCTCCTCTTGGCTCACATGGTATAACAAGTCATTTTTAATACAAAAATAGGGATAGGATTCCTTGGTTGTCCCTTCTACCGGGACTCCATTAACTTCTACTGCCTGGCTAAACCCATTTTTCAACTGGGGATCATTAGCCTGCTCCCTACCAAAGTTAGTCAGGGAAAGTTCTATACTTTCAAAACCTTCCTCATCTGGAGTTTGGCCGGTTACCTCCACGGGTGACTCGGACACCTGAGCATCAACAGGTCCTGTCTCGGACAACTCTTCTCCCTCTGGTCCCCCTCCATCAGGAGTAGTGGCCAGTGCTAACTGGGGTGGGGGTGTACCTCTTTTTTTTTCCTTCCTACGTTCTCGTTTCGAATTAGGAGTTTTAGACACCTCGGAGACTAATTCGGGGTCTGTAAATGGAAAAAGCTCATCTGGAGTAGGATTGTTTAAGGTGAGCTGTCCTCTGATCAGGGTGTCAAAACCCGGGAAATTACAGCCTAACACTAGGGAATGGGGTAACTTTGGTACAATTGCTGCCGTAGTTTGGATGACTTGCCCCTCGATTTTTACTTTTATCAGAGTCGTGGTGTACGGAAGCGTACACCCATGCACACATAATACCCGCAACATCTCACCCTGGTGTAACCGGAGAGGCTTAACCAACTTCCCTGATACCAAGCTAATATTACTCCCTGAGTCCACCAGGGCGGAGACTGGTTTACCATTTAAAATTACCGTGGTGAGGAAGTTGTGGGTACGTTTTCCCTCGAGGGTCATACCTACCACTCCACAAAATTCAGACTTCACAGAGCCATACGCACACTCCATTGGCTCAGACAACTGTGGGCAGTGAGCCTTAATATGTCCCGTCTCCCCACACTCAAAACAAACAATTGGCCCAGTTCGTTCTTGAAACCCTTTCTGAGATTTAGAGCTTCTGTCCCTATCCGGGTTTTCTTCCACCCGCTCAAATCGTGCGAACGGTCGTGGGTCCTGGCGCCAGTGCTGGCCTCTACTGTTCGAGTTGGTACGTGGGTTGTGGTTTGTGCGAGTGGGGCGTGACAGTTCACGGGTAGCCAGAAACTGCTCCACTGCGCCTACCATGGCATCACAAGAGAGGGGATCTCCCTGCCCCACCCACTGTTGAAGGTCCTGGGGTAATGCTCGAATGAAGCGGTCCAACACCACCATCTCAAGGATCCGTGTCGGGCTATATTCCTCTGGTTTCAGCCACTTGGATGCTATGTGAATCAAATCCCATAACTGGGACCTGGGTGGCTTCTGTTCCTGGTATCTCCACATATGGAACCTCTGCGCACAAACTGCGGGAGTCACTCCAATCCTTGCAAGGATTTCGCTTTTCAGACAGTCATAGTCTGCTGCGGCTTCTTCGTCAAGGTCACAATACGCTTTTTGGGCTTCCCCCAGTAAAAAGGGTGCGATAATCCCAGCCCACTTGGAGCGGGCCCAACTTTCCCGGGAAGCGATTCGCTCAAAGGACCTGAGGTATCCCTCGACGTCATCGTGCGGCGTCATTTTCTGCAGGTACACATTCTCCTGGACGGGCCACGCCGGGGCCGTACTGGACGAGTCCATTTTAATCTGGGTCAGCTGCTCAATCAGCTGTTTCTGTGTGTCTGCAATAATGTCAAGCTGGGCTGCAAGTATCCGGTTCATCTCGTGTTGTGCAGCCGTGCTTTCCTGCTGAACAGCGGTGCTGTGCACTAAGGCCTTTACAACGTCCTCCATACTGATAGTTACCGTGTGGACAGGTCCCACCAGTCGCAATCGGTAGCTCCGCCCCTTTTACAGGGTGTTCGACATCCCACTTCCGACACCACGTGTGGCAGGATGGTCATGGTAAGTGAGGAGACAACACGACTTTTCTGGTGAAATAGTGCTGGTGGATTTATTTGTCCAAAAAGGGTAACTAAAACAATGGGTACACTGTCCCTTTAAATTGAAACGTAAACAAAAGCCTAACCCCGGTCGGGGCACTGACTAAACAAAAGTGCAGGCTAACTACCTGGCTGGCTAGCTAACCTAGTCCAGCCCAACAAGGTTCAGCAATAGCAGTTGGCTCCTTACCTGGGAGCTTTATTCTCCCCCCTTAGGACCGGATCAATCTGAGCAGCTTGTGTCTGTCTGTCAACACTCCTCTGTCTTCTCTCTGCACCTCAGAGAGAGAGACTGCCGCCCCAGAGGCATTTCCTCTTCCTGTTTTAAAGCAGGTGAACTATCTTAATTTGAATCACCTGTGGACTGCTTAACAAGCTGGGTTAACCCCTCGTCTACTGGAAAGCATGCATACTGCCATCTCCTACTAACATATACTGAGTCAATGACCCTGTCACAATATATTTATATTTATATATATATATATACATATAGAGAGAGAGAGAGAGAGAGAGAGAGAGAGAGAGAGAGAGAGAGAGAGAGAGAGAGAGAGAGAGAGAGAGAGGTCTGCACCCCTGACTTTCAACCATTATCACCTAGCATACAATGCTCCCACTGCAGCAAGGGATTCTGGGAAATTACATGCAAATGAGCACACAATGTGTCACCTTTTGCCTGGAATATCCATACACATGGAGTCCATTTAAGCAGATGCATCGTCATTCGCACAACTTTTAAGCACAGCATAGGACTAGCAAAGCAAGTTAAACCACTCACAGACATGTTTCAACTTTGATGGGTATCATCAGTGTGAGGTTTATACTTGCTTTGCAATAATTCTAAAAAGAAAAGGAAAAGAAAAGAAGAGAAAGCGCACACCTTCCTGGTGCAATAAAGTTTTTATTGTAAAACGACACACAAAAAGAAATACACTCACAAGCATCCGTTAAATTAAGGCAAGGGTTGGTTGGGTTGCCATCAGGTGCGCAATGTCCTCCTTCTGTAGGGGTACTGTGCCTGCTGCCACAGCGCGTCCGCTGCTCCACGGGGCTCTGACAGTGACCACTACTCGGTGTGTCACCACGTAACTCCTTCCTCCGTCAGCCTCACCGCCAGCCGACAACACAGGGATGATTGAATCACAGCACGGACCACCTGAGTGATGCGCTCCCTTGCTTCCCCTCTACGCTCGAAACGTTTGCACTCCTCACGCTCCTCCAACCTTACACCTTGCTCACAAAAAAATGAAAGCCACCCTACACGTTTCATGGCGGAGCCTGTTCGTCAGGGGTGTGGCTTTCATTGCTGATACATCCTCTTAAATATCTAATGTGCTAATTGGACTCTCTCTTTAATTAACTCCCTGTTAAAAATGCTGTTTTAAAATAGTTTTATTGTAAGTGCGCAATCTTTGAACATATAAATATTTATTTTTTATCACATTGATTTGCGCTATGGGTGCTTTCCTGTTTTTTTGCATCCCCTTTCCCTGCTGAGTTGCGGTGTGAAGTGACTGCGATCCCGAACATAGAAGTACATATCCCAGTTCACTATTTGCTGCCCTGAACTTCAGTTCATTCTCGTGAGTAGGACACACAGAAGAGCCAAGATTTGAATTTATTCAAAAAAGTTTATCATCTGCACTTAGATTTTTGCGCTCTTGTTTTTTTTTCTCCCTGCATGCTCCCCCTGGATTGTGAAAACGGAATATTCATTATTATATCCTGTTCAAAACTTTCAATTATTTCATTGAGTATTTCACTAAAATTCATAAAAGTATCATCCACTTCAAAATTTTCTAAATTGGTAAAACAACTTTGGACCTGTGATTCCAATTTAGTCAATTGATTTGCCCGGTAGCCAATTAGTAATTTCATCAATGCCACCGAACTCCTATCCAAAATAGCATTCCATGTGTCGCTTAACGCTTGATCAGTAAAAGTAGAAGCTTTTAACAGCCTAAGCCCTCTAGGTATACGTTTACAATCAATATATTGTTCCAAACTTGTCATATCCCAGAACGTGAAAATGTCACTTTTCAGAGCTTTTTGTAACGCTCTAAATTCAACTTTGATATAATAATAATAATAGCATGTTCTTGTATAGCGCTGCTAATTGTACGCAGCGCTTTACAGAGACATTTTGCAGGCACAGGTCCCTGCCCCGTAGAGCTTACAATCTATGTTTTGGTGCCTGAAGCACAGGGAGATAAAGTGACTTGCCCAAGGTCACAAGAAGCCGACACCTGGAATTGAACCAGGCTCCCCTGCAGCAATCTCACTATTAGCTGTTCCTTATCAACAGCAGTGTTTTCACCAAAAATATTTTTAATATTTGTGCGTCTACTTTGTTTCGTATCTATCAGAACATTTCTAACTGGTCTGCTACTAGGTTCTTCCATATTATCAAGCTGCCTGCAATGGGTTAGATATAGAATCAAACAAACGTATTATCTGATGCTATTCAAAATACATAAAAAATAACTGTGTCCATATACAATACAATTATTATATCTGAGTGGATTTATCTGAGTGGATTTATCTCCGAGGCTCACACGGGAGACAACCCACACACTTAGGCTAAAAACCTAACACATATACAAACATAAATGCCTATAAAGTGCGATTATGCATACAATTACAGAAGAAAAAGAGCCTCAGCTACAGGCGCTCAAACTACACAATAAGATAAGTGATTAATCAACCACTTGTGTGATCGATTAATTGATGATCATAGGAAAAACCTTTTATAGTAGCAGTTACCCAATACAGTCCAGTTAGTCCAAGGTAGGGTGCTGCTCTCTCAATTTGGGATGCCACCCAGCACTCCAGTGTCACTAAGAGAAAAAGAAAAGAAGAGAAAGCGCACACCTTCCTGGTGCAATAAAGTTTTTGATTCGTTTGTTTGCAATAATTCTAGGCTGCGTTGGTCTACCATTACATTTTAAGTTATGGTGAGTGAAAAAGGCAAAAGAAAACCTCCACCGTTAGTATATAGCCAATAAAAATTACACTTGTGAGCACATTCACATGTCTTAGACAGGTCTGCACCCCTGCCTTTCAACCATTATCACCTAGCATACAGTGCTCCCACTACAACAAGGGATTCTGGGAAATTACATGCAAATGAGCACACAATGTGTCACCTTTTGCCTGGAATATCCATACACATGGAGCCCATTTAAGCAGATGCATCGCCGTTTAATGAGCAGGGGGTCTCCTGAGCTGAACAGAGTTTATTTCAGCCTCTGGAACCTCCTACTTCCGAGATACATCTGGTATGGGATGCCGGTATCCCTCTGCTTTGTTTACATCCCATGTGGATTTTGACATGGAGAAGATACCAGCACCCTATACTGGGGCCTGTAAATAGGGAAGTAGGGGGTCCCCGAGGCTGAAATCAACTTTGTTCAGCTCAGGAAACCCCCTGGTCACGCACACTATGAATAAAAATAAAATGTAAGCAGCTTTATTACCTTAGCAGCTATCCGCTAAGGTAATGATTTTTTATTGGGGGGGGGGGGGGAATGTTTGATACTAGAGTGCAGGAGCAGGGGTCTTCTGAGTTGAACAAAGTTGATTTCAACATCGGGGACCCCCTACTTCCCAAGATACATTACATACATTGACACATTGTATGGGGTGCCGGTATCTCCTCTGCTTTGTTTAGATCCCGCGGTCACGTGACCCACAGGATTTTAAGATGGGGATACCGGCACCCCATTCTGGGGCCTGTATCTCGGGAAGTAGGTGGTCCCCGTACCTGAAATCAATGCGGTTCAGCTCCGGAGACCCCCTGCTAAATTACTATAATGTTGGAATTTTAATAAAACCCTGCAATCGCCTTTGAGAGGTGCGCAGTTAGAATGACGGATTCAGCCTCTTACTGCGCGTCTATTACATATAGGCAGACCCCGGTAGGATTCACACAGCAGGGACCCCTGCTGTGTTACTCCGGTGGGCCATTAGTCTGAAACTGGTCATCTTGGGTCCACCACACGACGCAGCGCGGGATGTACCCAGGTATTCCTTAAAATAACGGCCGCTGCATCTGTAGTGAGAAGGCAAAGTGATCTTATTCTTCTATTAATTTCTGTAACAGATTCAAAATGTGTGCCTAATACCCAACCCATCCACATATTGTGTAGATAGGACATGAACATAAACACAAATTAGCAAAATTTTCAAAATTCAAAAGCAATTTGTCAAGTGCAAGGCTGTTACACCCGGGCATTGAAATAGGACTTTTTCACAGTGTTGTAGAAGACCCATTGATTTACACCTTCCAATATAGTCCCTTATACTCCATGCAGAGAGATTCCTCTGAATACACTTAAGATATCTGGGAAATATGCTCATTTCAAATTTTTAGAATATTTAAAGTCTATTTCCCAGGTACCTAAGGTACAGTACCTAAGGTGTTTTCACAATTATCTCTCCACATAAAATATATGGGACTATATTGTGAGTTTCATAAGCCAATTGGTCCTGTAACAAATTGGCCAATCTCCCTTTTTCTCTCCAAGCTGCATTTCAGGGTTTGGATGCTGTTTGAATAAAGATTTGCTGGCACCATTCATGATTTTTGCTACAAACTATACAAGTTCATGCCAAATTTGTTAGAACTTGTATAAGTTCCAGCAATATTTTAAAAACATTTTTTACTTAAAGGTTTGAGTGAACTTTTCACATATTTGAGCAAAACATCAGCAAAGTGAATATCAGCAAATTCATACATCTCTTTTCTTAATATACTGCACAGGTATTAGTTGTAAATGATAAACAAAATATATCGTGCGCAACTAATAAACCTCTAATATTATCAGTGATACAATGTGTATTAACATATACCCTTCTAATTTTTACTCAACTGGTAAAACCAGTTTTTTTTGTACGTAACCGTGTAATGTGATGTAGAAAGCGTCTGCTGCTATTAAACAGGGGGTGGCTCGGCACTCCATAAACACTGAAGATAAGGAGACAAAAAAACAGCGCACAACGCAAATAGTGAAGTCTGAAAGTAACAAGTGTATATTAAAATAGGGGACAAATATTCTGCGTACATCAAGGAATTAGGACATAAACATTGAGTGTGTTAAACACACAAGTTACCATTCGACGGCCGCTCATACAGGAGTCAGGAGTATGTTTTCCTTGGCAGGCGTCTGGGACAGCAGCTGCGATGCTTTTCCTTCCTAGGAACACCTCTGCATTCGGTCACCGTCTCTGTGGGAAACTCCCCTCTGGTCAGCTGGGCTCCAGACGGATCGAGCAATCTGCAGCCTGCAGACGCACTGGGAGGGTCCCCGGATTGATCAGTGAGGACCTGGGTGGTTCGCAGAGCTCTCTGTTTAGTGCAGCCACAAGCAGGGGTGAATTGGCTGGCTGCGAATGAAACTCCAATATGTCGCGCTGTTGCTCCGTTGCGGGATGCTGCGGAGTGATGTCACAGTGGCGATTTCAAAAGTACACAGCAAAAGCGGAAAAAAGTCTCTAAAGTGCCCAAATTGCACACATAGGATAGAGTAGCAATAAAACACTTGAACCAATTTTATCCTACATGTTTCGTAGTCACAACTACTCCCACGAACCCTGATGAAGTAGTTGTGACTACGAAACATGTAGGATAAAATTGGTTCAAGTGTTTTATTGCTACTCTATCCTATGTGTGCAATTTGGGCACTTTAGAGACTTTTTTCCGCTTTTGCTGTGTAATTTTGAAATCGCCACTGTGACGGCACTTCGCAGCCAGTTCACCCCTGCTTGTGGCTGCACTAAACGGAGAGCTCTGCGAACCACCCAGGTCCTCACTGACCAATCCGGGGACCCTCCCAGTGCGTCTGCAGGCTGCAGATTGCTCGATCCGTCTGGAGCCCAGCTGACCAGAGGGGAGTTTCCCACAGAGACGGTGACCGAATGCAGAGGTGTTCCTAGGAAGGAAAAGCATCGCAGCTGCTGTCCCAGACGCCTGCCAAGGGAAACATACTCCTGACTCCTGTATGAGTGGCCGCCGAGTGGTAACTTGTGTGTTTAACACACTCAATGTTTATGTCCTAATTCCTTGATGTACGCAGAATATTTATCCCCTATTTTAATATACACTTGCTACTTTCATACTTCACTATTTGCGTTGTGCGCTGTTTTTTTGTCTCCTTATCATTAGTTGTAAATGACCTATTAATTTGAGAAATATGGAGGCTATGTATCAATATCTCCCGGCTGCAAACATTATTCCCATAGTATGTTTAAAAAACTTTTTTTTTTACTGTTTTTATCCTAACTTTGTGTAACTTGCCATAATATTTTCTTAATTGAGGACTGTTTACTTGTGGCTTCAAACAACAAATTGTGCAATGAAATACGATAAATAACAAAAATGATTTCCTTTGGGCATTTGCTGTTTGCTGATAAATAATTAGTTAGAAATGAATCCTAGAACTAAGCATTCACTGGATTAATCTTCCAAAAACAATTAAGCATTAGAGCACTTATTTGTTTAATAAAACCCTGTTTGATTATAAGAGTTATTCATTAATCTATTTTGGTGTTTAAATATTTTTATAATGGTCTCCAAGCAGAGTTTTTTTTAGAAATGTGTTTATTAAGAAAAAAATTACATTCATGCTTTTGCAAAAAATTATGCAAGGATAATGAACAAAACATTCTGCTAGTAGAAATACTGTAGGATTTGTGACTTCAATGCAAAATATTTGTTCAATATGCTAACTCCTCAGACTATGCATGCTTGTTAATAGATATACTGTGAGGGATCACCTAGCTAATAATCTGAGAAGTATCCATACTGGATGATCATTTTAAAAATAATTATGTAATACATGCATTTGATATTATGAACTGTATTGTTTTCTTGGGATTAGACAACGTTTCAACTGAGTTGCTTGAGAGGAAGGGGCTGTACTCTCTCATGCCCCATAGAGTGCACTTGCTTGCCCTTGTTGCCTGTCCTGACATAATCTGGAGGCAGATGCTGCAAACTGCTGATGTTGAGAATCCTCAGTGGAGGAAGCTAGAGTATATTAAAAGTTAATTATCTGCCCCACCAGGGATTTACGATGGAAAGTACTCCATTTCGCACTGAGCATTGAAGAGTACCTGGCTCACGTTTAGAGGGACAAGAGGTGCAGAAGTCTGGTACAAGAAAAATAAATATTGATCTCCGACCACAAAATGGCCAAGTGGCGGGGAAGTCGGTGTTCCATATTTATATTTCTTGTACCAGACTTCAGACCCTCTTGTCACTCTTGAGGGGCCTCTTTCTGCAGTTCTTATTGCATTACTCCTCTCATGTTTTTTTTTTTTTGGCACTCAGTGTCCCAGAAAAATAGGTCTCTTTGTCAACCTGCTCCTCTTAATCCTGAGGTCCTGGTAGGGGTGCAGCCTGGAGTGGAGAAGTAAACATGAAGAACAAGGTGGTTCTGGCACAGCAGCCAAAAAGTGGGTCCCAAACAATAGATATTAAAAATAATTATTTATTAATCCATCTAAAAAAGTGGAGGCACTAACCCTCCTACGCGTTTCGTGTTCCAAAAAAGAAAAAAAATACTCCTTGAAAAAGTGTTTTTTTTGGAACACAAAACGCGTAGGAGGGTTAGTGCCTCCACTTTTTTAGATGAATTTATAAAGAATTATTTTTAATATCTATTGTTTGGGACCCACTGCACCAGAACCACCTTGTTCTATATGTATAAATACAGCAAGCAGGATTTGGCTGGGGAGGTTCCCCTTGCCTGCCAGGCTCTGTTTGGGGCTTTGGTGCATTACCATATTCAAGCTAACCCATAATTTAGCCACTGGGCAGGAACCGGAATTTACCTTCCAGTGGGATGATCTGCTCGTTTGTTTTTTTGTTTTTATTCCCTTACTGTGCCCTCCTAATTTATTGCATTGTTTATTTTTATTTTATAGGTTTATGTTCATGAATACCCAGTTTTAGTGTTTATTTTGTTTAGTTAGTTTTTCTCTTTCTCACTGGACCCTTTACTTGGACCTATGTATTTTTTGTTTTTGTTCCTTGGGGAGTAAAAGCAATGGACTTTCTTTGAGTAACCCAAGCTTTAGATCTGTAACACTTCTATTATACATTGTACTGTGTATGATACTGTAACTAGAGGAATGTTTGAGTACAGACTTTGTGAATTTGCCTATTCAAAAATACATTATTTTCCCTTCTTATTTGGGGCAAAAAACAATGATAAAATATCTGCCACAGTTTATGCTACTTTTGTCTACAGTATGTGGTTTATAATTTTATCAATGATACTATAACATCAATCGATATTATGGGTACTATTTCAAGCTATACAGTTGAATATAGAGTGCAAGGAAACTATTGTAATTGGATGTGGCCTAGATAAATGACCTCACATATATAGTAAAGATAAAACATGTACACTTAAAATGAAACTCAAGTTTTTTCTATTCTCTTAACCATCACACAGTGTTCAAACTCTGTAACATACTATCATGTAAACAGGTATGACAATTACCACTACAATATATTCCATGCTATACTGTACATAGGGTGCAGATACACATTTCATAACAGCATTGATATAACAAAATTATAGAGAAAGGAAACATACACAGAATGCTTTAATTAGCATCAGTTTGTACCAGTAACACTATTAACCCTGACTCACATCAAGCATTTGAATGAAAATCAATACAGAATTTAAAGAAATATATCTGTTTAATATTGGAAAACCTTTTATTAAAAATATCCTCCAGGCTTACCGTATTAGAAGCATACTGTATAACTAAAGGTTACATTTATTGCTGCCCCTTTGTATTGAAAGGTCTATACTTTTTCAGTAACAATAAATTCACAGCTTAATATAACTATGTCAGCATATTTCAAATCTTTCAAGCTTTCTATTCTTATCATAGCTTTTCAAGGCCAAAAGTCAAAGGGAAGTAGAGAATAAAATGACCTTTATTTTGTGTACAACTATAACAGGATAGGCAATTATTTTGTGAAAAGCAGACTAGAGCAGGACAAATTGGTCAAAAGCCAAACTTTGTTATTAACAAACTGCAAGTCATCTGTTCCAGAATCTAATAACATGTTCTACTGCAGAAATTCAACTCACAAGTGAATTGATATTCCAAATAACCAAAACTAATTACTATGTCCAACATCATTTCATGTACCGTGTAGGCATTTTTACCATTTTCTTTGTGCTTCTGTAAACCAAAAATAACACCGTTATCTGTCTAGAAGTTCCTGAAAGGAGATGCATGTAAAATAAAATGGGAAAACTAGAAACACAGAAATTGAACTGACCTATTTATTCATCAAGAAAAACTAATGAACATGTCATGATTATTTAAACTGACACCGCAAGTGGCCTATACTGTAGGCTGTGCACCTTTTAGTATTAATATTTCAATCACTTTGCCTCAATTTAGCAGCTGTTAGTTTCAACAAGTTCCGGGAGAGAATACTGTAGGTGGCATTAGGAATGAGATAAGGGATTGGTGCGTCTCACTAAGTCCCTTGATATGATTTTCAACAAGGTCCATATTCAAAGAACTCCTGATGGAAACAAAAAATAGAGGTTTTATTAAACAGTTTATTACAGTACATTTTATGCAGCAAGGAAGAGGGAGTGCCAATGCTTTTTTCCTCTTCCTTCCTGTCTTTTCATAGGGCTTCCAATATTGTACATTTTAGAGTGAGCTGAAAATGAAGACATTTTTGAAGATTTGTCCTATGGTGCTTTGAAAAATATTATCTCTATATGGCTGCATAATGTGATTGCATATAGTTCCTAAAGAACAAGATTAATAACGTTTGTATTTATTGTATAAGAACTGGGAGCTACATGTTTGATGATCTCTCATTGTTAATGTTATTTGATAACCTTCTTATTATATCTTATAGTTTTTTTGTGATTCCCCTTATATTTGGTCAATTATTAAAAAAATATGATTCAGGTACTTAAATATCTGGATGGTCCCTCTTGCTTAGAAAGGTCACTGGAAGTGCTTCTATTCTTATTAAAACATTTTATTCACCTCAAACACCTGCATTACTGAACCATTTAACCACTTTCACCAGATATTGATTATCATATCCAGATTAACATACCTGCATTTACCCAATGTGAAAGTGTCCCCAGAATGTAGTTTTTTCTCTTCTTGGATCTTCTGTTTCCTTGGAAACATTCTAGGCAGCTGAATTATTTAAACCACTATACAGTAGTTGGTATTAAATCTTAAATATGGTAAAATATTGGTACTAGGCTTCAAGTTCTTTTGAGAGAAAAGGTCACAGTTTAATCTATACACTTATTTAAGCTTTCAGTACAGCAGTTTTTACTCAGTACTGTTTCCTTGTACCCTAAAATCACTGATGTTATCATGGGTAACATGAATAAAGTATGTAAGAGGGTACAATTATTGAATGTGTGCACATCCATTTCAGTACTTCTGCATTTGATAGATTTCCATTTCCAATATGAAGCTTTCATCAAACTTTAGCAGAAAAGTTGAAAAAGGATCAGTGGTAATCGAAGACCCCAAAAAGGAATAGGAACTCACAAGATATTTACAAAAATAGAAAAGTACTAAAAAAACAAATAACATGAACAAAAAAGGAGTCTCCTCCCACGCGTTTCAAACTGATAGGCACTTTCTCAAGGAGTCTTGCAACTTTCCCTGCATTTCTGTTCACATCTCCAACCCAATAGTGCACAAAAACATAAGCTCTCTTGCCACAAGACTACAAGAGAACAATTCAGTAATAACCTCCTAGTGCAGTTTATGCAGTTTTGCAAATGTACTGCAATTCTAGCAATTTTTGTAGAATCAAAACCTATGAATTCAGATGATTATTTATTTGCACAACAAACAGGAACAGTTTTGCACATTTTGTGTATACTTCTAACTGAAATACAGCAGGAGTATTAAATAATTATAATAACATGTCCTTTTTAGTAGTGTGGGATGTGAATCATTTAAACATAATTTGCATATCTCATTAACATATCTCACAGGTACCACACGGGTCTCTCCCAATATTATTTGGATGGAGGTTTGAGGGGATATATATATATAATACAAACAAGACTGCGCCTTAAAGTGTAAACAGATCCCCAGCTAAATGTTATGACAATTCAATTGAAGTATAAAAAGAAAATTATTTTAATAGAATTATTAAAAAAAAAATTAGCCCAAAAAATAGCGGACTATTTAAATAGCAAGATGATGATAGCACAAACTAGATCAAAAAATAATATATTAATTAGAAAATATGTGTGTATGTCTGGATGTTGCTAGTATATATATGAAGCTAAATAAAATAGTATATAACCAATGAATAGATAGGACAAGGGATAATAAAGAACAAAAATAAAACAATAAAATAGTGGATACAAATGCATAGACCAGTATTAAAAGTCCAAATATAAATGGATCAGTTGTATGATCTTGCTGCAAACACGAACCGGCTGCCTTCCACAGGGAACCAACGAATTCCAAGTAAATCTGTACAAAAAACACCGAAAGCGCCCGATCCTAGTGCAATATGTCCAAAAAAATACACATTTATTATCCCTAAAAAATCCAACAAAATGCTAACTCACAAATAACAAAGTAAAAACAGCGTTTTATTAGGTATACTCATGCACCAGACGAGGATTCAGCTGCTCAGCTCACTTTGTGTCTTCACCGCATGGGATCGCAGTGCTCCTCTGGGTCTCCTTCCAGCAGGAACTCAGGAAGCGACACTTTGGTTCAGATAGTCCTCCGGAAACAAAACTGGCATGTATCTAGTTCCGGGCAAGGCTGTGTACCGTGTGTCAACTGGAAATTGCTGCCTATAGCGTCTTGCAAGTCCAGGATGCAAAGGTGAGTGCCCACCTAAACAACGCAACATACACCATACGCGTTTCTTCACATTACGTGATTTCATCAGTGTTGTAAAAATAAATTAAGATGGCCTAAATTTCAATAATTACACCTCCTCCCCCAAACACATACAGTACAGTAATGTGCAAAATAATTATGGATAATAGATCATGTGCCCATTATTAAACAAAATATTAGCCAGCCAGCATAAATAAAGTAAATAAAACTGTTCTACTTACCCCTGCCAATATGAAGGGCTTCTTCGTCAGCATACTGCAGGGCCATGTCCTTTGTTGCCAGAAAGAATACATACAAAATACAATCTAATGGCCCCTAATACCTTAATCACCTTAGCGGTTAATAACCACTATAGCAATTAAGGGGTTAACCCACTCTCTTCCGCTACCCACCCGGGAGGCCTAACCACCCACCCTGGACCCATTGATTGTCATAGTAGTACATCATACCCATCTAATATGGGCATGATAAGCTACTATAGCAGTCAATATTCAACCTACTTTAAAAACATGAATGTCCAATATACACAATAATCAAACATATACAGAAGCATCTAAACCCCCAAAAATCAAAAATGAAAAGCTCTAGCCAACCAATAAATTACCTAAATAAAACCACTAGCCAATCAATTAAAGAAATAAAACCACTAGCAAATCAATTAAAGAAATTATACCACTTGGCATTCAATTAAAGAAATGAAACCACTAGGCATTCAATTAATAAATCACACCATTTGCCAAACAATACATGTAATACATAAAAGCAGTAACCAACACAACAAATAATATAACCACTAGGCAATACATCAATTAAAACCAGAAGCCAACAAAATACATCATTAAATAAAAACGCCAAATGATCTGAATTTTTTTTAAAACAAGCCATCATAATTCAAAAAAATGTAATCTAAACAATTGACATATACTGTATAAGTCAATAGAATAAATGCATTTGGCAAAAAATGCATTGGCTACCACCGTATTCATCTGTACCCTAAATAGGCATAAATACATACATTAGCGGTCAATGGGCGTTGAGAAACATAAAAAAGAAAAATCCAATCAATAAACCTTTAAAAATAAAATTACACTTCCAGATTCCAGAACCTGCAGGATCACCCCAGAATAGAGAAAAACACAATATAGTGCACACTGTGTATAAAAATGCTGTAGATATGATGCTTTGCTTGGCCCATATGCCAGCCCACTTACTAGAGATAAAATCAATCAAATCAAAGGTTGTAAAGTCTCTTCTTGCTGCTGGTGTGCCTTTTGGATCCCAGGACTGTATGTGATCAGGTATGGCTGTATCCCCAAGTGTGGATGTTATCCTTAAAACAAGAAAGGTGACATAGTGTATTCCAAAAGACACAAAGTTTTAGTGGGCTTTTACAGAGAATACTCACACTTTGCGCAAATAACACAAGCAATAATAAACAGAGGGAGTTGGTAGATGTAAGTGTCCACTTTGACGGTCTGGGGTACTCAGATGCTGCTTGGCTGTCAGCTCCAGCTCTCTGGGTCCTGCCTGGAAATCCCCTACTTCGCTGCTTCACTTTTTTAACTCCCCGAACTCCCGGGTGCATGATGTCACTACCTACTGCGCTCTTGCCTCCGGTGTTTGTCGGGTAATGGATAACGGCAAGTGAACGCTGTTCCTGTGGCTCTGCTACCACACATCCTCTCTCCCTCCGTTTAGTCACTCACCATGTTTCTCAGCTTATGCCGCTTCGTCAGGAGTCACATTGACGCCACATTTGAGTGGCAAATGGTTCACACGCCATCTGATTGGCTGTGAAAAACATTTGTCCTTTTTTTTATGTGACGTCATGTAAAGGGGCTGAATCCAGCCAATCAGAATGGCTGCGCTTCATTTCCCTTTAACATGACGTCACAAAATCCAACATGGCTGCCGTCACATAGTACTTCAGCCAATCAGATTGTGAGAACTATATCCCCAATCTGATTGGATGTAGTAGACAATTCTGATTGGCTGGCTTCATTCACTTTACATGACATCACATAAAAAAAGGGCACATGGTTTTCACACCAATCAGATGGCATGTGAACCATTTGCCACTCAAATGTGACATCACAGGCCATATTTAAGGCCGGGATGTCTCATTTGAGCTCAAGAAGCCGACGGGTCAGCATCGTGGATTTAACATGTGTTTATTGGATTAAGAGATGAAGACAGAAGATAAAGAAAAGAAATAAATAATCACAGATGAAGAAATAAGAACAAGATAGAAGATTAAAGAAATAAGTATTTTGTTACCTGTCGTGAGGATCCGTGAGACTCACCACCCGCGGCGCACCTCCTGCCTGCCTCACTCTGCGATCGAGTGCTCCGCTGCTTCCCTTCCCTGCAGTGCACTACCGGATCCATCCTCCTCCAGCCGCCGGACTACGGGCATGCGCGTGTCACACGCAGACATAAATACAGAGTCTCTTGGTTCCGCCTCTAGGTTGCGCCGCTCAGACACCCAAGATAACTGGACGGACCTTCTCCCTTGGGCTGATTTTGCGCACAATAACCTGCACAGAGAATCCACCATGGAGTCGCCTTTTTTCATAAATAATGGATTTCACCCAGCTCGCCTTCCGTTTGCCACATCCAATTCTGGGACACCGGCTCTGGATAGCAGAATCCAATTTCTACAGGATTCATGGAAAGTGCGTAACGCTGTGCTCACTACAAAAAAGGTGTGACCCCGATACTGAGGTGGGAATGGGTATAACGCCACCCACAGCCATGGGGGCACATCTGGAGTGCGGATGGTCAGGCAGCCGGGTCAGGATTGGAGAGAGTAGAAAGGTCAGGTACTTGCTGAGGTCTGAGGTTGGAGCCAGTAGAATGGTCAGTGTCCATTTAGTGTGGTCAGGGATTGGAGCCAGTAGGAGCATAGAGGTCTTAAACCATGGTAGGGATTGGAGAGATGCTGAAGGTCAGAGGTAAACTGGGTTGGTAAGCCAGAAGTGCAGAGTCAAAAGTAAAGCCGGGTCGGTACACAAGAGATAAATCTGAAATAAGGCACTGAGACAAGGCAAGGCAGGACAAGAACCAGGAAGTGGGAGAACAGCGCTAACTGGAACTATGCTCAGTCAAAGTGCAAGTGGCACAGCTGAGCATATATAAGAGAGCATGACAAATGAGAGAGGGGGCGGAGCGGAGGGACGATCTCCACGGTGGTATTGATAGGAGGAAAGACACAGGAGACAGGTGGGCATAATAACCAGGGTTGACGCGCAGCTTCGGAGCAGAACACACACGTCACGTGTGCACGCAGCGCGACGTTGATGCACGTCGCAAGCGGGGACGGAACCAGACTCCACGATGTCAGAAAAGCTCCTGTGGGAGCGCGCCCGTGCCGAAAGGACAGCGGGGTGACGCAAGACATCTGGTAAGAAGGGAGTGCACTGTGGTGGACGCGCTCCCCGATTCCTTACAGTAACCCCTCTGGACACTACCCCCCGGCCTCTGGACGACTCCAATATTTTTTAAGAGGGTACTTTGTGTGAAACCGCTTAATGAGTTTGGGAGCGTGTATTTAGTGATGAGGTATCCAAGATCTGTCTTCTGGACCAAATCCCTTCCAATGTACCTAATACTGTACCACTCTTCTCGAAATGCTTGAATCAATAATAGATTATACCTCATATTCTTCTTGTCCTTGTACAATAACAGGAGCAGGAGTAGAAGAGGTATCTGGAAAAAGTGAACTTTGAAACACAGGCTTCAACAGAGAGATATGGAAGACGGATGGAATCCTCATAGAAGAGGGAAATTGAAGGCGGTATGCAACCGGATTAATCTTCTCCAAGAGAGTAGGTTTATTGAGCCTGATGTTCCTCGAGGAAAGCCACACCCTGTCTCCTGGTTTGAAATCCGGTACCTTGCGCCGATGACGATCCACCTGAGATTTTTGCCTGCGAGTGGCCTCTCCAAGTGTCTTCTGTATTATCCTCCAGGAATCTTGTAGAGAATTGATTCTGTTGTCGGTCGCTGGGACCCCAGAAAGAGAGGAAGAGATGGGAAGACGTGCAGGATGGAATCCGTAATTAACGAAAAATGGAGATTCCCGAGTTGACTCATTCCTAAGGGAGTTTTGGGTGAATTCAGCCCAGGTGAACCCAGTATATGAGCACTCAATCACAGAGATGATATGATATTATATTTAAAATAATCTTTAATGTCATCTGTGAATATAAAATATAGTAGTTTAAAATCGAACAGCACTGACTGTGACTGTAATCAGAGTAACATTGCTGTATCAGCTCTGTTGATATACATAAATGGTAGATTCATGACAGATCATCAGAATCTCATGCTGAATACAACAGCCTATTAAAAGAATAGAGTGAAGGAGCCAATAGATTGAGCAGTGGTGTCTGCTCGTGGTAAATACCAGATTCCCAATACAATTGTAACCTAGTGGATATAGGCTGAAGTGTCAGAGCTAACCTGCTTAAACCAAAGTTGGTGGTGAAGGCAGGTATCCCTCAAAATCTGAGGAAAGGTAAGTGTGACAGCCAGCAATTTGCAATGTCCAAATGGTGTTTGGATACCACTCGGCAGAAAATTGTTCTCCGTTAGGGGAGCAACAACCACTGTTCCGTCAGCAGGGATAGGTTTATACTCACTGCTGCGGAGGGTTAAAATGAAGAAGCAGTTTATCAACGGATCACATGTGAGGATCAGAAGCAATGAGTGACCTGAGGTGAGATAGTGTCCCTGTATGTGGGGTAAGTGAATGCCTGCTACTTTGCAGCAGCCCAGTGACCCGATGTAAGTATGTGGCTCTGCTGTCAGACTAATGATGATCAATATCCGATCACCCGAAGTTCACAGCAGGTGATTGGAGCGGTTCTGCTGCAGGCAGGTGGTGCCGTGAGTAGGTTCATAGGGTGAGTGTAAGCACTATGACCGGCTTCCTGCAGAGACCACCCGAGGTGGTTGGATTGAGGGGAGGGCACAGTAAGCGCAGGTAGGAGAAATTGGATCACTAGTATAGGATGCTTCTGATCGGGTTCATCCGTAGACAAACAGGGATAGGTAGAAGTGATCCGGTGATAGCCAGAAAAAACACACACTATCTCATAGTGCACTGTCCCCTACATCAGCATTGATCATAGTATATCAATGTCGATGTAATCGAGGACATGCCTGCATCTAAGAAAACACAACAGTGAAAGAAAATAACTAAAGGTCCCTTGTGAGAGAAAATCCTGCAATGCTAAATCACTGCACATAGGATCGTGGTAGGAAAAGTATGGTAGAATGCTGGGACTCCGTACATACATACGTACATAGATACAGTATCATTAGGTGTTGCGGTCAAAATGTTAGCGTCCCGCGTGTGTAGGAGAGTGTGGCCAATGCACGTGTTTCACGTAAGAACGCTTCTTCAGGGCTCGTAGAGGGAGGTCCCATTGGGTTAGTGAAGGTTTTTATAGTCACTGTTAATTGGGCTGTCATGGTTAACCCCTGAGTTGCTTGATCTGAGCAGGCGGAAGGCTCCCATTATGATAACGCACTGATAGTGGTCAAATATTAAGCTGTTCATATTGCCAGACTCTTGAACCCCCTGCTTAATGCAATAAGTATTTCTGCAGTTAAAGCATTGGGGCTGAGTATCAGTGGCAGAGTAAATGTAATATTGAGTTAGTGAAGGAAACATAAACTCAAAAAAGTAGGGGTTAAAACCATATAGAGGTTTTACATTCGTTAATGTGTCTGTGATGCTTAGTCACTATGAAGACATATTGAATTGGGATTGCGCTGATTTGAACAATCCCTAGTTGATATAAATTATCAACGATAAATAGAGATGCACAGTCTGGAACTCCTGTGTAAATGTTTCCAGACATCATGAACGCCGAGAATGTACTGCAGTATGTTAAAACAGTCTGAGATGGATATGATATTTAAAGGCAAAACATATACTCAGATAAAGGGGCTGGAAACGAACCCCCCATTAAGTCCTGATGGATTCAAAGTTCCCAATGTGTAAATTCATCTGGATTCTATTTTTAGAAGTTCAGTATCCCAGTCCCCCCGTCTGATGCCAGGGGAGAAATTATCTATTCCAATGAAGCTTATTGCCTTCAGGTCCCCATTTTGGCACCTACACTGGCGACACACTTTATTCGAGCTCGGCTAGTCCCATGAATTCGGGTATACCCGGGTGTATTGAGGTTTGTGACTGTTTTCTGCCCGAGTGCATTGAGGTATTTTCCAGGCAGGGATTGAAGCATTTTATTCCCGCTGGCTGCAATACTGCACAGTATATATATATATACTGCATTACAATTCATGAATTTATGCCATCTGGTAGACACGCGAAGCATTGCAGCCTATTAAATCCTAATCATTATCATTTAAGAGATCAGCCGCCCGTCAGCCAGGCATGAACCCAGGCTGGGAAGGCAAACGCAACGGGGCTTGTCAGAGGTGAGGAGCGGCGCATTCCAGGTATCTGCCAGGTACATACTGGGTATTTGCTCGAATAAAGTGTGTCGGTGCAGTATTGACATGATTTGCCACAGGGGTGTCTAGTTTATTACGTATAGACCCTATGTGTTCTAGTACGTGTGTTTTGAATTGACGGCGTGTCTTGCCCACATATTTTTTCCCACATGTGCAGGCCCCCAAGTAGATCCCTCCTGTGGTGTTACAGTTTATGAACTTCCGTATCTGGTATTGCTTTGTGTTGTTGAAGTTACTGAACATTTTGGACACAGTGATATATTGACAAGCCTTGCATTTTTGACAGCGGAAAGAACCCTCTACACGTCGTGGTAACCATGTATTTGCTGATACCCCCCCTGTATGGTGGCTATAGGTCTTTCAAATTTCTGGCCCATCTGCTCACCATGGAGGGATAGGGAGGTATAGATTCCCTTAAGTCCTTGTCGGCCCTTAAGATATGCCAATGTTTCTGTGAAACTTCCATAGCAACTTTCCATTGTTTGTTGAAGGCACCTATAAACCTCACTATTTTCTGATCTGTTTTAGTTGGGTTGCTGTTAACCAGGTCAGATCTTGATTTATACTTAGCTTGTTTATAGGCCTTCTTTATGATTTTTTGGCTGTAACCTCTTGCTGCAAAACTATTCTTCATATCAATTGCCTGTAGTTCAAAGTCCTTATCACCACTGCAGTTCCTCCTTAGCCTGAGGAACTGACCCACTGGTATTCCTTCGATCAGTGACCTTGGGTGGTGGCTACTGGCCAACAGAATGCTGTTAGTGGCAGTGCTTTTGCGGTAGATCGTGGTTTCCAGTAGGCCATTGTTACCTTTGGAGATTGACAGGTCGAGAAAGCAAATTTTCTCAGTACTATACTCTAGAGTTAGGCGTAGGTTGAGGTCATTGATGTTAAGAATCTCAATAAATTGCTTGAGCATAGCCTCTGACCCCCGCCACACTATGAGCAAATCGTCAATAAAACGAAGCCATAGTTCCACATGTGTGGTGAAAAATTCCAGGTCCTCAGAGAACACTACTTCAGATTCCCACCATCCCAGATACAGGTTAGCGTAAGTAGGGGCACATTTAGTGCCCATAGCCGTACCCTGTATCTGGTGGTAGATGGTGTCATTGAACCAAAAATAGTTTCTCCGTAGCACAAATTGTAAGAGTTCCACAGTGAAATTGTTATGGTTTGATACCATTGGCTTCGTGTGATGGAAGCTGAGCAAATGTTTTCAACAGACTTTGTAGCTGCAGAATCTACATCTACACCTGACATTAGTAATTTTTTTCAGGGAACTGGACAAGACGCACAAACTCCAGAGGAAAACCTGGTGGGAAATCTTTAGTTTCGAAAAATATCTAAAATCTGAACTAATTCCCAGGGGTCTGAGGGTCAATCTAACACCAGCCTATGACATCACGGATGAGGACTTCACCAGATCCTGGGACCTGGTGTTGAACCAGTGCTCAATAATGCTAATGGAGCTTTTGGTTACCTACCAAAAAGAAAAATTAGCAACTGTAAACAGTGATCTAGATACCCTGTTGGGAAAAGTGGAGACTTGGAAAACCAATGATAAATTTGTAGAATTAGAAGAACGACTCAAGAGTAACATAGAGAAATATACGGGTGAGTTAAAAGAACACAAACGTAAAAAGTTCCAGAGAGATTCAGATGATTACAAAGCAGGGAAAATGTATAGATATAAATTTACCTCCAAAGGTAAAACTCCAAGAACTAAACCCAACACCCAGGACTCTTCAACAGAGTGGGAGGTGTCGGAAAGTGAAGATGAGAGACCTGCTGCATCAGAGAGCAGTACATCTGGAACCAGAACATCTATAACTCATTATCTCCCCCAGGTTTCTTTTTTTAGAGCAAAGACAATCCAAAGGGGCACGAGCAAAAGAAAAACAAGGAGAGGGAAAGGTGTGGGCTTTAAGAAGCGGGAACACATACTCCTCCAAAAACAAAAAGACAAAGGATTACCAAGGTTACTAGAGTCGGACAAACTACAAATTATCAACCTTTCGGAGAAGATACTTGATGAAAATCACATTAAAGTCCTAAAACGGATCTATCCTTTTCCCCGTCTAACAATATGAACATCTTCGAATGGGTAAAAGATGTTAACCTGTTCGCCCGAAAATTTAAATTACAAAAAATGTACAGATCTAGGGAGAGGAAAATAGCGATCCGTGATGGTGTTCCAGTCCCTGATGTCAGGGAAACTGAGGCTTTGGATGATATATTAACCCTTATGGCTGAATCAGAAAGACCTCCAGGGGAAGGGTCCTTTACTGACCTAAGGCCCAAATCCAAATGTATGCCCTATGGGGATCAATATGCCCACATTGACACATTGGTAAATATGGTTACTAGAGACCTTGAGTCGTTACCATGGACAAAAAGAATTGATAACATGAACGGGAGTGAAAAACAAGCCCTTAAAGAACTGGCTGATGACAAGAACATCGTCATCAAGCCATCGGACAAAGGTGGCAATCTGGTCATTATGAAATCTGAGGACTATGTAAAAGAGAACACAAGGATATTATCTGACCGGGCATGCTATGAGATCTTACAGATAGACCCCACATTGAAATTCAATAAAGAGTGGATTAACATACTGAATAGGGGCTTAACACAAAAATTGATCTCGGAAAAAGAGTATAACTACATCCTGGTCAGGACACCAAAGATTGCCACTTTTTACAGCCTTCCGAAGGTTCACAAAACAAAACACTGTCACCTGGGAGACCAATAGTCTCCGGGATTGGCAATTTGACGGAAAAGGCCAGTTCATACTGCACCGACACACTTTATTCGAGCAAATACCCAGTATGTACCTGGCAGATACCTGGAATGCGCCGCTCCTCACCTCTGACAAGCCCCGTTGCGTTTGCCTTCCCAGCCTGGGTTCATGCCTGGCTGACGGGCGGCTGATCTGTTAAATGATAATGATTAGGATTTAATAGGCTGCAATGTTTCGCGTGTCTACCAGATGGCATAAATTCATGAATTGTAATGCAGTATATATATATATATATACTGTGCAGTATTGCAGCCAGCGGGAATAAAATGCTTCAATCCCTGCCTGGAAAATAACCCAATGTACTCGGGCAGAAAACAGTCACAAACCTCAATACACCCGGGTATACCCGAATTCGTGGGACTAGCCGAGCTCGAATAAAGTGTGTCGCCAGTGTACGTGGATAAAGTGTTAAGTCCTTTTGTCACTGCCCTGCCTTAATTTATAAAGGACACTAAAGATGTCCTTAAGAGACTAGAAGGCATCACAGTAGCAGAAGGCTGTTTCCTGGCTACTCTTGATGTGGAGGGTTTATACTCCAGCATTAAACATGATGAGGGTATTATTGCAGTCCAATATTTTCTTAACACATGAAGCCATGAAGCCAATGGAACTGCAATTGGCATTAGACAGTGAGGCATTTAAAGTGAGCTTTTTAAGTGATAAATACAGTTAGACTACAGTTAATATACTCACTTTCTTCATGCAAGACCAATAATCTCAGCTGATATGACATGGATCTAATTGCATTCTCTTCACAGGTATGTTCCTGATGTGCAAAACCTGTGTAAAAGACAGACTGACTCTGGCCTTGTAGAATTGATATAAGTATGTTCCTGATGTGCAAAACCTGTGTAAAAGACAGACTGACTCTGGCCTTGTAGAATTGATATAAGTATGTTCCTGATGTGCAAAACCTGTGTAAAAGACAGACTGACTCTGGCCTTGTAGAATTGATATAAGTATGTTCCTGATGTGCAAAACCTGTGTAAAAGACAGACTGACTCTGGCCTTGTAGAATTGATATAAGTATGTTCCTGATGTGCAAAACCTGTGTAAAAGACAGACTGACTCTGGCCTTGTAGAATTGATATAAGTTAGTATGTTTGAATTTAAAAAGTGGGGTTTTTGTTTTTCCTTTTAACTCTGTGATGTTAATTGACCAACTGGAACAAGCTGATTGATTGGGGAGGGGGAGGGTCATGTGACTGCTTTATCTGTATAATACCAACACCTCTCCAGCAATTTGCAGGAACTGCAATTGGCATTAGACAGTGAGGCATTTAAAGTGAGCTTTTTAAGTGATAAATACAGTTAGACTATAGTTTGACTAGAGGTGACTGGGGATTGGATCTACTGCAAACTCTTTTACTCAAGACAACAAACGGTAAGCTATTCAGATCACACTATGATCCCAAGTTTGCTAACCTGCCTATTTCAACCTTGCAGTCTCTCCCAAAACTGACTGCACAATACACTGAAACCCTGAACTGACTCTAGCATTGCAATACAGCTAAACATTTGACAAGGAACAGGCACACACCTGCTGTTTAGTCTGCTCACACTCACTCTGCTCACAACAGCTCCTTGCAGCACTGCCTACCTCTGGCATCATGAACCTGCTATGTATTTTAACTTTTTTCTTTCTCCTGGCCTCATGGAGATGTTACTCCCTCTATCCACTACAAACTCCTCCATCCTGGCCCACACCCAACATCACCATACACCCTGGACTACTCAAAAGCCTTGCACTATCTACTGAATGTTGGTGGAGAACTCTAAAAACCAGCACACCAACCACTGCTCACTCAAATTGCAAACACCACAAATCTACAACTTGCAAACAACTAACCAAATTTCTACTCATACTATTACTCTCTTTAGCAGGTGATATTGAACCTAACCCAGGTCCTCCCATTTCAGCTCTGTCCCATGCCCCGGAGAATTCCACCTTTAAATTCCAAAAAAGGCTATCTGTCGCCCATATAAACATCCGGAGCCTGCTGCCCAAACTGGACGAACTAAGGGCATGGTGCCTTATGCATAAACCCAAAGCCATCGTTCTTACAGAAACATGGCTATCCCCTAAAACCCCTGATGTAAATATTGCCATTCAGGGATACTCCATTTTTAGGAGAGATAGCTCAAAGAGAGGAGGAGGGGTGTTATTTTATATTGCAGACACATTACAATTTACACTGTTAAATTGCCCACCAAGCCCACCCTCTTTTGAAATTCTATTTGGCAAAATCTGCCTCCCCTTTTCTAAGCCCATCTTGCTTGCTGGCATCTACCGCCCCCCTAAAGCCCCTCTACAATCCTTGACTGATATCACCCAATTTCTTGGCTCAATTTCCTCTCTGAATGAGAAGAGTGAGCTGCTAGTTCTTGGGGATTTCAACTTCAATTGGCTTGACCCTAAAAACCACAAAATCCAGATACAACTCAAGTCACTTAACCTATCGCAACTCATTTCCCAACCCACACGGATAAACCTGAAATCGCATAACCATTCCTTGCTAGACTGGATTCTCTCCTCAAACCCCAGCAGAATCGAATCCTCTGGCATCCTTCCTGATATTTTCAGTGACCATGCAATAGTGTACTGTGTAAGGAAAATTAAACCGCCCCATTCAAGCCCTAAAGTTCTCCTCACTAGAACATTTAAAAACTTTAACCCACAACAGTTTCTGGATGACCTTACCAACTGCACATGGCACAGAATCGATTTAATTCCCGACCCTGATTCTGCGCTCGACTATTTCCAATCCGAGTTCTTAAAACTCTGCGATACCCATGCTCCACTACGCAAAATAAGGGTACGGGGGGCCCACCTTCCATGGGTTACACCTGACCTTATAGCACTCTACCAGTTCAGGGATGCCTTGTGGAAAAGCTACAAAGTAACTGGCACTACCAAGGATCTCAATCACTACAGATGCATGCGGAACATGTGCACAAGGCAAACAAGGCATGCAAAAGCACAATATTACTCTGACAATCTCCACCAGAATACATCAAACCCAGCTAACTTCTGGAAGGTTATCAACCATATATTCCAGCCTCCTAACCATCAACAACCAAGTAATATCACTAAGGGGGATATTACTCTGACAAACCCCACTGACATCGCAAATGCATTCAATGATTACTTTGTGGGGTGTGCCACTAACTTATTAGCGAAACGCAGCACAAACCCCAAACATGAATCTCATCCTGGGAGTATCCCTACAGTCCCACCCCCTCCCAACACTGCCCACAATTTTCAATTTGGCCCAGTATCTGAAGAGGAGATTATACAATCGCTCCTCAAACTAAAACTAAGCAGCCAATGTGGACCCGACTTACTACAATCTAGGTTCCTACGACTTGGTGCCCCAGCCATTGCCAAACCAATTGCGTCCATAGTCAACTCTATCCTGTCTGCAGGCCATATCCCTAAGACCTGGAAAACTGCCAGAGTTGTCCCAATCTTCAAAAGTGGGGACAAAAACACTGTCTCAAACTACAGGCCAATTTCACTTCTCCCAATTCTATCCAAAGTCATGGAAAAATGTGTCCACTCCCAATTAAGCAATTTCTACACCAAGACAAATTTCCCTAGCCAATTCCAATCTGGATTTCGCCCCAAACACTCCACCGTAACTACCCTGCTAAAAGTTTGCAATGAAATCCAGTGTGGAATGGAACGGGGACAACTCACTGGTGCAGTATTCCCAGATTTTGCAAAGGCTTTTGACACAGTCGATCATGCTATCCTGCTTAACAAACTCCAGAGCTCTGGAATAGGGAAACATGTTTTAAACTGGTTTCAATACTACCTATCAGGAAGATCCCAACATGTGTCCATCTCAGGCTCTAACTCCAACTCCCTGGATATCACCTGTGGTGTCCCGCAAGGCTCTGTTCTGGGGCCCCTACTCTTCTCAGTGTTCATTAATGATCTTCCCACAGCTTGTAAGGAAGCCTCAATACACATGTATGCAGATGACACAATCCTATATGCACACAGTCATAGCCTCTCTGACCTTCAACACATACTTCAGTCTGACTTTTTGAGACTCGAAAACTGGATTTCCCAAAACAAACTGTTTTTAAACACTGACAAGACTGTAACAATGGTATTTGGGACCAAGACTAAATTTGTAAAGCTTCCAGGGACTGAGCTCCTGATTCGAACCAACGCTAACACCACCCTAACCCCTGTCACTAGTTTTAAATACCTGGGCTTATGGTTTGACTCCCACTTAACATTCGGGATGCACATTGATACCCTGACAACCAAGACCTATGCCAAACTAGGGGTACTTTACAGGAACAAATCCTCCCTAAGTCTCCTGGTCAGAAAGAGTATCGCACAGCAGATGCTAATGCCAATTATTGACTATGGAGACATAGTATATGGCTCGGCTCCTCAAACCCACCTTACCAAACTTGACACCCTCTATAATTCAATTTTTCGTTTTGTTCTCCAATGCAACTACAACACACATCACTGCGAAATTCTCAAAGAACTAGATTGGTCAACACTAGAGTCTAGGCGCAAAGTTCACCTTTCCTGTCTTGCCTTTAAATTCTTCATGGGCAAGCTACCCAGCTACCTGAACAAGCTCCTCATCCCTACCACATGCAGCACTTATCACCTGAGATCAGACTCCAAAAGACTATTCATGGTCCCAAGGCTCAACAAAGTATCCGGACGTTCCTCCTTCTCCTTCCGTGCACCCCAAAACTGGAACAACCTACCAGAGACTCTCACATCCACCACCAGTTTAAGTTCTTTCAAATCTAAGGCTGTCTCACATTTTAACCTGGTCTGTAACTGTTACATACGCTCATAATATATATTTTCTTTAACTGTGCACGCAATGTCTTGTATATAATGTATACCCTGTTCAGTTATGTAACTGTACTTGTAACCATGTATTATTTGTTTTACTCTGTGCCCAGGACATACTTGAAAACGAGAGGTAACTCTCAATGTATTACTTCCTGGTAAAATATTTTATAAATAAATAAATAAATGGTATCAAAACCATAACAATTTTACTGTAGAACTCTTACAATTTGTGCTACAGAGAACCTATTTTTGGTTCAATAACACCATCTACCACCAGATACAGGGTCCGGCTATGGGCACTAAATGTGCCCGTACTTACGCTAACCTGTATCTGGGATGGTGGGAATCTGAAGTAGTGTTCTCTGAGGACCTGGAATTTTTCACCACACGTGGAACTATGGCTTCGTTTTATTGACGATGTGCTCATAGTGTGGCGGGGTCAGAGGCTATGCTCAAGCAATTTATTGAGATTCTTAACATCAATGACCTCAACCTACGCCTAACTCTAGAGTATAGTACTGAGAAAATTTGCTTTCTCGACCTGTCAATCTCCAAAGGTAACAATGGCCTACTGGAAACCACGATCTACCACAAAAGCACTGCCACTAACAGCATTCTTTGGCCAGTAGCCATCACCCAAGGTCACTGATCGAAGGAATACCAGTTTCCTGGTCAGTTCCTCCGGCTAAGGAGGAACTGCAGTGATGATAAGGACTTTGAACTACAGGCAATTGACATGAAGAACCGTTTTGCAGCAAGAGGATACAGCCAAAAAATCATAAAGAAGGCCTATAAATGAGCTAAGTATAAATCAAGATCTGACCTGGTTAACAGCAACCCAACTAAAACAGATCAGAAAATAGTGAGGTTTATAGGTACCTTCAACAAACAATGTAAAGTTGCTAAGGAAGTTTTACAGAAACATTGGCATATCTTAAGGGCCGACGAGGACTTAAGGGAATCTATACCTCCCTATCCCTCCATGGTGAGCAGACGGGCCAGAAATTTGAAAGACAACCTGGTCCATAGCCACCATACAGGGGGGGTATCAGCAGCTACATGGTTACCACGATGTGTAGAGGGTTCTTTCCGCTGTCAAAAATGCAAGGCTTGTCGATAAATCACTGTGTCCAAAATGTTCAGTAACTTCAACAACACAAAGCAAAACCAGATACGGAAGTTCATAAACTGAAACACCACAGGAGGGATCTACATGGGGGCCTGCACATGTGGGAAAAAATATGTGGGCAAGACACGCCATCAATTCAAAACACACGTACTAGAACACATAAGGTCTACGTAATAAACTAGACACCCCTGTGGCAAATCATGTCAAAAGGTGCCAAAATGGGGACCTGAAGGCAATAAGCTTCATTGGAATAGATAATTTCTCCACTGGCATAAGACGGGGGGACTGGGATACTGAACTTCTAAAAATAGAATCCAGATGGATTTACACATTGGAACATTGAATCCATCAGGACTTAATGAGGGGTTCGTTTTCAGCCCCTTTATCTGAGTTACCCCTTGGAAATATGTTTTGCCTTTAAATACCATATCCACCTCAGACTGTTTTAACATACTGCATTACATTCTCTGATGTCTGGAAACATTTATACAGGACTTCCAGACTGTGCATCTCTATTTATCATTGATAATTTATATCAACTAGGGATTGTTCAAATCAGCGCTATCCCAATTCAATATGTCTTCATAGTGACTAAGCATCACAGACACATTAACGAATGTAAAGCCTCTATATGGTTTTAACCCCTACTTTTTTGAGTTTCCTTCACTAACTCAATATTACATTTACTCTGCCACTGATACTCAGCCCCAATGCTTTAATTGCAGAAATACTTATTGCATTAAGCAGGGGGTTCAAGAGTCTGGCAATATGAGCTGCTTAATATTTGACCACTATCAGTGCATTATTATAATGGGAGCCTTCCGCCTGCTCAGATCAAGCAACTCAGGGGTTAGCCATGACAGCCCAATTAACAGTGACTATAAAAACCTTCACTAACCCAATGGGACCTCCCCCTACGAGTTACTTGCCCTGAAGAAGCATTCTTACATGAAACACGCGCGTTGGCCACACTCTCCTACACACGCGGGATACTAAAATTTTGACCGCAACACCTAATGATACTGTATCTATGTTGCAGAGTCCTAGCGTTCTACAATACTATTCCTACCACGATCCTATGTGCAGTGATTTAGCATTGCAGGATTTTCTCTCACAAGGGACCTTTAGTTATTTTCTTTCACTGCTGTGTTTTCTTAGATGCAGGCATGTCTTCGAGTATATCGTCATTGATATACTATGATCAATGCTGATGTAGGGGACAGTGCACTATGAGATAGTGTGTGTTTTTTCTGGCTATCACCGGATCACTTCTACCTATCCCTGTTTGTCTAGGGATGCGCCCGATCAGAATCATCCTATACTAGTGATCCAATTTCTCCTACCTGCGCTTACTGTGCCCTCCCCTCAATCCAACCACCTCAGGTGGTCTCTGCAGGAAGCCGGTCATAGTGCTTACACTCACCCTATGAACCTACTCACGGCACCACCTGCCTGCAGCAGAACCACTCCAATCGCCAGCTGTGAACTTTGGGTTGTCAGATATTGATCATTATTAGTCTGACAGCAGAGCCACATACTTACATCGGGTCACTGGGCTGCTGCTAAGTAGTGGGCCTTCACTTACCCCACATACAGGGACACTATCTCACCTCAGGTCACTCATTGCTTCTGATCCTCACATGTGATCTGTTGATAAACTGCTTCTTCATTTTAACCCTCCGCAGCAGTGAGTATAAACTTATCCCTGCTGACGGAACAGTGGTTGATGCTCCCCTAACGGAGAACAATTTTCTGCCGAGTTGTATCCAAACACCATTTGGACATTGCAAATTGCTGGCTGTCACTCTTACCTTTCCTCAGATTTTGAGGGATACCTGCCTTCACCACCAACTTTGGATTAAGCAGGTTAGCTCTGACACTTCAGCCTATATGCACATTGTATTGGGAATCTGGTATTTACCACAAGCAGACACCACTGGCTGCAGAACCAGTTTTATTCTACAGCAGTGTCAATCTATTGGCTCCTTCACTCTATTCTTTTAATAGGCTGTTGTATTCAGCATGAGATTCTGATGATCTGTCATGAATCTACCATATGTGTATATCAACAGAACTGATACAACAATGTTACTCTGATTACAGTCACAGTCAGTGCTGTTCGATTTTAAACTCCTATATTTTATTTTCGCTGATGACATTAAGATTATTTTTAATATAATATCATATCATCTCTGTGATTGAGTGCTCATATACTGGGTTCACCTTTTCTCCTATTCTATGCAACTGTACTTTACCTAGTGAGCACCTAACCTCTATACTTCCTAGCTGTGCGGGGTCTCCCCCTTGTGTGTAGCCCCGAATTCAGCTCAGGGATGAAGATCCACCCAGTCATCTTGGGCGTTGGAAATAAAGCATCTCAAGTTTTGCTCCGGAGTTTGATTTATCCTCTTGGTCTGACCATTGGTCTGAGGGTGGTATCCGGATGAAAAATCTAGAGAGATGCCCATCCTCTGGGAAAAAGTTTGCCAACATTTGGAAACAGATTGTGAGCCTTGGTTAGAGACTATGTTCGAGGGCACTCCATGAATGCGAAAGATTTCCTTGGCGAAAATATCGGCCAGAGTGGCCGAGTTTGGAAGACCTTTAAAAGGGATGAAATGAGATTGTTTAGAGAAACGATCGACAACAACGAGAATAGTAGTCATCCCTTTGCAGGGAGGTAATTCAACAATAAAATCCATGGACAAGTGACTCCAAGGGCGGTCCAGTATGGGGAGAGCGTAAGAGTCCATGTGGTCTACTGCGAGAGCTCTTGTTATGAGCACATGGGAAACAAGACTTGACAAACAGTTCATGTCCTTCTGCATGGTGGGCCACCAAAATGTGCGTTTGATAAGATCGGTAGTCCTTCTGGTGCCGGGGTGGCCTGCAGATTTGGCCTGCAGATTTAGAAGAATGTCTCCATTCCAAAATTTTCTTGCGAAAATGTAGTGCCGCATAAAGACATCCATCCGGAACCTCTAGACCTTCCGGAATATGTGATTGGTTTGCCAATATGTCATCCAGGACGTGGAAAGAATTAGCGGAAATTTTTTTTATTTGGATGGAAGGAAAGTTTCAGATTGACATTCTGTTTTGTCTTCGGCTATGAACTGGCAGGATAAAGCATCCGCTTTAAGATTTTTTGACCCCGGAATAAAATAAATAATATAATTAAAATGAGAAAAGAAAAGTGTCCACGGGCCTGACGGGCTCCAAGACGACGGGTGCTCTCAATGTACAGCAAGTTTTTGTGATCTGATAAGTTGTTCCGTACCTTCCAGGAGATGTCTCCATTCCTTTAGAGTGAGTTTTATGGCTAATAATTCCCGATTACCGACGTCATAGTTCTGTTCTGCTGATGAAATTTGTTTGAAAAAAAGCACACAAATGTAGCTTGGACTGGGCTGTCTGTCTCTGAGATAATATGGCACCAGCCCCGACATCGGAAGCCAGGGTGGGTTGTTACAAATGCTACGGACTTTGTTATGTGGGTAAAAGTTCAAGGATGCTCAAAACACATTTCATAGAGCATAAGAGCAAAATCGGATTACATGCCGAAGACACTGTCCTCATAAGACATTGTTCTGATTTTAATCATACAATATCATCTCTTCGAGTTATGGGCATAGAAAATGTCAAAAAGGCCAGAGCGGGGAAAGAAAAGGATATCTTGTTATTACAGCGTGAGGCTTACTGGACATACACTCTAGACACTGTACACCCTAATGGGTTGAATGATTATTTATCTTTAAACAGTTTCATTGTAGAGAGGTAACTTTGTATTTTTGCCATGCTACAACTGTTTGCTGTCACTGTTAGATTTATGCTCAGAGTCTGCTTTGCTTGTCTCTCTTTTACAAATTTTGACCATTTGGACTGGGTCATACCATATTTTTATTTTCTAATATATACACTGATCCCTTTAGTTTTTTATATCTGGGGATCATATTGTTCAACAAACTTTGTTTACACTGTCCTCTTGTTTTTCTGGTTCTGTGTACATGGACCATGTATATACAGTTATGTTCTACCCGACTGCAAGTTGACATCTGGATCATCAAGGACTACAAGATGTTTCACTGAGGAGGAGTTGCGATCCAACCATTTGTATGAAGTCACGTGGTACCCAATAGGTAAGACGCGACAAGGAGGAGCGGGGATCTGCCGTCTAAATACGTCATCTGGATGCTGTGTGGGACACAGAGCACGCCGAGGAGGAGATCGTGATGCGCGACATAGGAGGTATGCGCACCAGGAACTTCTCAGTGCACATTGGAGGAATGATGAAACGCAATACATGCGTTCCAGAAGTTGATACGCCGGGGGACCGGAGTCATGTGACTCTTTGAAGATAGGACAATCTATTGGTTGCTACACAGGACTATATATAACAAGGGAGGAGGGGCCTAGCCTATGTCGATGGGTGATGAGAAGGCATCCTCACATATGTGTTACATCAAAGTGATTTGTTCAATAAGCATTGTGGGTAATGTGGGTGTATTTAAGGGTTCATTGGTGTTCTGTTCACTAAGCCACCTTTCTGCACTTGACAAAGACCTATAAGGTTGAAACGTTGTGTTTGCTTTAATAAATATTTTCTAGTTCTCAAATCCGCGTGCCCTATCCTCCATTTTTCTTTGTATGCCGTGGATTGGATGCAGCCGATCGTACATGGATGGGAACACCGGTAATTGTATAATTTTTTGTTATTTATTATTGGTGTGCAGCATTTATCTCCTTTCGGATTGCTCTGATATAATATGGCACCGGTCCTGACATCGGTAGCATCCACTTCCAGAGTGAAGGGAAGTTTGGGGTCAGGATAGACTAAGATGGGAGCAGAGACGAAAGTCTTTTTGAGAAGATCAAACGCCTGGAGCACAGAGGGTGGCCAAGGAGCGTCTGCCCATTTCTTGGTTAGGGCTGTGATTGGGGCTACTGTGGTGGAGAAATTTTGAATTAATCTATGATAGTAGTTTGCGAATCCTAAAAAACGCTGGATTGCTTTGAGAGAGGTAGGTTGTGACCAGTGCAGAACTGCCTTCAGCTTGACAGGATCCATGGCAAAACCAGAGTCCGAAATAATGTATCCTAGAAATGTGGTAGAAGTCTGATGAAACTGGCATTTCTTCAATTTGGCATAAAAGTGATTTTCTCGAAGACGAGACAAGACCATTTTAGTGTGTTTGATATGTTCAGAGAGAGATTTAGAAAAGATTAGAATATCATCAAGATAGACGATAACAAAAAGGTTCAGCAGGTCCCGAAAAATCTCATTAACAAATTCTTGAAAAATGGCTGGGGCATTACACAGCCCAAAGGGCATGACTAAATACTCATAATGGCTGTCTCTAGTATTAAAGGCCGTCTTCCACTCGTCGCCCTGTCTTATCCGTACAAGATTATATGCACCACGCAAATTTATTTTTAAAAAGTTGGTGGCTCCTTGGAGGCGATCAAAAAGCTCAGAGATGAGGGGAAGAGGGTAGCGGTTCTTTAAGGTGATCTTGTTTAGCCCCCTATAGTCTATGCAAGGGCAAAGAGAGCCATTCTTTTACTTAGTGAAGAAAAACCCTGCTCAGCTGGAGATGAGGAATTGCGGATGAAACCTTTCTTTAAACTCTCTTGAATATACTCCGACATGGCTTTGGTTTCAGGTAAAGACAGGGGATAAGATTTACCTCTGTGTAAAACGGAACCTGGCAAGAGATGAATAGGACAGTCGAAAGGGCGAAGAGGGTGAAGAACTTTGGATCGTACCTTATCAAACACATCCTTGAATTCAGCATAGACTTTGGGTAGAACACTTTTATACTCTTTGGGGATAATTAGGCTGCAGATCTGTTGAGAAGAGTTTAAGCAAGTCTTGATGCAACGGGGACTCCATTGTATGGGTTCTTTATCAGTCCAATCAAGTTGCAGATTATGTTGCTGTAACCATGGAAGTCCTAGAATTACTTTAACAGATGGAGTATGGATGGCATCCAGGGAAATTTCCTCCTGATGGCCATCTGTAGTAAGAATAGTAAATTTGCCGGTTTCCAGAGAGATGATGGCCGGTTGAAGCGGGTGTCCATCTATGGCTTCCAATCCGACAGACACGACTTTACGAATGAGAGGAATGTTATGTTTGAGAGCGAAGCTATGGTCAATAAAGTTGCCCCCAGAACCTGAATCAATGAGGGCAGAGGTAGTGGAAGTTGGCCCCTTTGAGGAAGATGGGAAGCATGATCCCAGTAGGAAAGATTTCTGGGAGAGTCGGGGAAGGAGAAATAGTGCCCAACGAGATTCCCCTGTACCTCATTGAGCATTGGCGTTTCCCGGTTTGAGCGGGAAGGAAAGGACTTGATGGTCGCAGTGACCACAATAGTGACAAAGTCCATTGGTACGTCTGCGCTGCCTCTCCGGGAAGAATATCTGGTGGCTTCCCAGCTGCATGGGTTCCAGATCATCTAGAAGCAGCAGATCTGTATGGGAAAAATGAAACCCCAATGATCTGGCCGGAAGCGGCCGAGGGCAAGAATGTTCAGCCTTTCTCTCCTGCAGGCGCTGATCCACTCTATTGCAGATAGCAATAAGTTCTTCCAGGTCAGCAGGGCATTCTTGAGTAGGCAGACGGGGTTCAGCAGAAGGATGGGTGTCTGGTGTCTGGTGTCTGGTGACAAAAAAGGGGTCACGGGCAGAGCATGGGCTTGCTTATGTTGCAAAGTAAGCGCCCCAAAGGGTTGCGCAAGGGAAGCAACACGAGTCTCTAGTTGGGAGCATCGGTCCACAACTGAGGACAAGGCCCGACCCACCTCAGTGGGGTCCATGTTTGTGGGGCTGACCATACTGTAACTCTGTGCTCACCACAAACAAGGCGGGACCACGGTACTGGGTGGGAATGGTTATAACGACACCCAAAGGAACGGGGGCGCATCTGGAGTGTAGATGGTCAGGCAGTCGGGTCAGGATTGGAGAGAATAGAATGGTCAGGTACTTGCCGAGGTCTGAGGTAGGAGCCAGTAGAATGGTCAGTGTCCATTTAGCCGTGTCCAGGGATTGGAGCCAGTAGGAGCGTAGAGGTCCGTAAGCCGTGGTTGGGATTGGAGAGATGCGGAAGTTCAGAGGTAAGCCGGGTCGGTAAGCCAGAAGTGCAGAGTCCAAAGTAAAGCCGGGTCAGTACACAGGAGATCAATCTGAAACAAGGCACTGAGACAAGGCAAGGCAGGACAAGGAACCAGGAAGTGCGAGAACAGCGCTAACTGGAGCTATGCTCAGACAAAGTGCAAGTGGCACAGCTTAGCATATATGGGAGAGCATGACCAATGAGAGAGTGGTGGAGCAGAGGCGCAACCTCTGCGGAGGTACTGATAGGAGGAAGGACACAGAAAACAGGTGGGCATAATAATGAGGGATGATGCGCAGCTTGGGAACGATGCACACACGTCACATGTGCACGCAGCGTGATGTTGATGCACATCATAAGTGGGGGGCGGAGCCAGACTCTGTGACATCATAAAAGCTGCTGCAGGAGCGTGCGCCGTAAGGACAGCGGGGTTTTGTGAGACATCAGGTAAGGAGGGAGTGCAACGCGGGGGACGCACTCCCCGATTTCTTACAAAGTGATCCAAGAGAATCAGAGGACGGCAACTTCTAGACAGAAAATTCAGGTGGACCTTCACCATAGCAAGATCCAGGAATTCAGTCCAGGAGACAAGGTATGGTTGTCATCTGAGAGCATACGCCTCAAGTTGCCCACGCTTAAACTGGCACCCAGGTTCCCTGGACCTTATTCCGTGGTGGAGAGGATCAATCCAGTGGCATATTGCCTACGCCTTTCTCCATCTATGAGGATTTCCTCCGTGTTCCATGTGTCCCTGCAAAAAAACGGCTGTTCAGAGCTCTCGCTTCTCCAACTCTTGCTTGCCTCCAGTTCCTCTCCTCGTGCAGGGCCAACAGGTGTACGAGGTTCGGTCCATTGTGGACTCCAGGTTCTCCAGACGATCAGTCCAACATCTGGTGCACTGGAAGAGTTTGGACCTGAGGAACGGTCTTGGATTCCTCACCACCGCATTCATGCACCTGGACTCTTACGGTGCTTCCACCTGAAGTATCCTAACAAGCCTTCCTGGAGTCACCCGGAGGTCGCTCCTGAAGAGGGGGGGGTGTACTGTGAGGATCCGTGAGACTCCCAACCCTCAGTGCGCCTCCTGCCTGCCTCGCTCTGCAATCGGGTGCTCCGCTGCACCCACTCCCTGCAGTGCACTACTGGATCCATCTTCCTCCAGCCGCCGGACTACGGGCGCATGCATGTCACGTGCAGACATAAATACAGAGTCTCCTTGTCCCGCCTCTAGGTTGCGCTCACGCGGGGGTATCTTCAGCGTGCCACACGCGCGCGTAACCCACAATCAGCAAGTGCCTGCTCCACGTCATCAACCCTCAGTTGCTATACGGCTTTCACCTGTCTCCTGCGTGACTGCAACCAATCACAGCCCGCGCTGATGGCGCACCTACGCTCTGCTCCTAACTCATTGGTTTTCCTCCCTGTTATATGCTCTCCTTGTTCCTGCTTCCTTGCCTTGCGCTCCTGTTCCTTTATCTCTGTTCCTGACCCAGTTATTCCTTGGATTCCACCAATCTGTACTCCTGACCCCAGCTACCATCGACAATCCGCATCTCTCCAACCCTGACCTCGGCATACGTACCACAACTATTCTCATCTCTCCAACGACTAATAGTACCTGCAACAATCCGTACCTCTCCAATCCAGACCACGGCAAGTATCTCAACTATCCGTTCCTGTCTAACACTGACCCGGCTACCTCGAACAATCCGCACTCCAGACGTGCCCATGCGGCTGTGGGTTGGTGTTTTTCTAATCCCAACCTCGGCCCCGCAGTCCTGCCTTGTTTGTGGTGAGCACTCTGTGACACCTGTCTTGGATGTTCAAGGTGGATGGCGTTGGATTGAGTTTCATGACTTCACGATACGAGAGCTTCCTGATTCCACAGGATTTGGTGGGCGAACGCTTCTAAAGGTAAGATAAATATTGAACTACTGTATGTAATTTTATTTTTTCAGGTTTTTTTATTGGATTTATTTTTTTTAATGTTTTTCAATGCCCTTTGACTGCTAATGTATTAGTCTGTGCCGATTTAGGGTACAAATGAATACTGGGGTAGCCAATGCATTTTTTGCCAAATGCATTTCTTCTAATCACTGCTACTGATGCAGCGGCCGCTATTCGAACGATTAACGCGGTATGTAGATCGGAATACCCATTCGATGGCGCGCAATTTGATTTAATCTTGCCGGCTTAAGCACACGGTTTGGTTATCGTTTTTTCCGGATTAGAAAATGGCATTTTAGCGTGTTCTGCAATACCGTCGAGAAACTCAAGTGGGCAATAGCGAGTTGTTGTCATCAAAATCCAAAGCAATTCAATGTCACCATTACCATGTTGGCTGAAATCGGCTGTGATGCCTGACACTCATGAGCGCATTAAGACCATCAAAGCTTCTTCTATTGTGCTGTGCCAAGTCATCTTGGAGTTCACCGCTTACCAACAACACAACACCCCCCCTCCCCCACAGAGCTGTTAATAAGATTACCATACGGCCTTCAAACCTGCCCCCCCCCACACACACACTTTAGTAGTTGAATCAAATCATTAATAATTATTCTTTAGAATTTTATTGGGTAATGAATCATACAAAAGTACAAAAATACAATAATTCGTGTACAGGCTTGTTTTTTCCTTCGTTATGGTTTCATTTGATTCTGTATTGCTGTACTGTACAGTACAGTACTGAAAATAAAAACCAGAAATAATAGATTAAACAAAAAAAAAATTCGGGGGGGGCGGGGGGGTCTGATGATTTTAACCCCCCACACACATGTTCAGTGTGCGATATTCATGTTTGCAATATTGTAGTATAATCAAATAAGCAATAATAGACTTTATTAAAGAAATAAACATGTGCTGTATTACAGTAACATGTTTGCAAAACCGCAAAAACAATTTTTTGGTTATCGCCATGGCTTGCATATCAAGTTTGGATATTGTGAGATTCAAGTTTTACTAATGCTGTACAGTATACTGTATATTTTTGGGGGTTATCACCATGAGCTTGCATACTGTAGCAATTATGGATATTATGAGAATCAAACAGGACTGTTGCTTTTTAATTCCACACTAGTCATGTACGTTCTTTCTGAGGTGGGTGGCATACTGTAGTACTGTGATTTTTATTTGGGGGTGTGGGGATCAAAACATTATGATGACCTGTTGAGAATATGTTTTTGAATCATACAGCTAGCACAGCTCGCACCCCCCCCCCCCCCGCAAACACATGGCTCAAGGATTTCAATCTCTTATCAACACCTCTGGCAAACCATCCATTTTCAAATACTTTGCTTTGTGGTTGCATTAATCTTCCCGAGCCTGCTCTCACCGTTCTGCACCTGCGTGTAATTATCTTTGGTTGGGACCTGGGACCTTGTTGATTATGAATGCGCATGCATGTATAACTTCCCATTCATTTGGAAGTTAGTTCAAGTTTTAAAAATATATACTGTACTGTATTACGTGTTTTTTTTTTGGTTATCGCCATGGCTTTCAACCTCTTTCAACACCTCTGACAAACCATGCCACACATGTGCAAGTGCGACAAGCTAAGCCCTTCTAACTTGCCTTTTCTTCAACACAACACTCCCCCCACTAGTAATAAGATTAACATGTTGTGTGAGATACAGAGGAATAGAAAAGTGATGAATGGTCACTACTCTCTTGTATTACGCCAAGCTTTTAAGATATAAAATCAGCTTTATTAAGAAAAAATGCTGGACATCACAGACAGGAACACTCTGACGCGTTTCATCCCATCATGGGACTTTATAAAAGAGTAACAAACTCCTGACACACAGGCAAGTCTAAATAGAACCAACTCCGACCTGATTGGGCAGCTTGGAATAGGACCCAGCAGAATCAAATGATTACATCAAAGAGAAAAAAAGGCTGGATCATTTGATTCTGGGTCTCACAATTGTAGCAGGAAGATTTCACTACAGCATAGCAGAGGTGGAGCGAAGTTGTCACTTACTTTCAGGACGGCGTCCTTATCATCAGCACAGATCGGCTGAGGGATTGGTGAGGATACCAGATGGCATAGCGGAGGCGGCATCCGTTGGAGTCTTGCGCTGGAGCGCTTTGCATGCTGGGTATCAGCTGGAGTCCAGCCGATCATCATTGCAGAGACGGCGTCCTCTTCACACACACGGACCGGCTGACGGGGTGGCCAGGACACTGAATGGGTAAGGGCAGCAGCTTGTGGCACTTATTTTGAGTTTACAAGTGGCGTGCCTACGGTCACGTCACTATGTACCTCTAGCACTGGGTCTGCATTCTGGCCCCTGTATCGGCAGTCAGTCCTCATACGCCAACCCCTTTTCATATCTATATTTGAATATTTCATTATACCTGCAGTGAGACCCCTTCTCTTGTGACTTTGGCAGTGGTTGGAAGCGTTTCTAAATTACCAACACATGGTTCTGCAGCATCGAACTCACTGGAGTTCACTCTCCCTTCTTTTCCTGTGTGAGATACAGGCCTAGTAAGAAAGCCCTTCTAAAACTGCTATTGTACAGTAACAAAACAAGTCAACTTGAAGTTCAAAGCTTATCAACAACGCAACAACAGAGCCCTCCAACAGAGCCATTAACGTAAATGTACTGTTGCGTGATTATCATGAGCTGGGCAGAGGACATGTTGGATAATCCTTAATGCAGGAAAATTGTATTTTTCTACAGCATTTTATTGCATTATTAACAGAAATGATTGATTAAACAATAAAAATATAATAATTTTTAAAAAGCATTTTTTTTTTTAATATATATTTTTTCCCAAACTAATGTGAAGTGCAATGCTTTGTTTGTTGAACTGTTCATAAGAATTTCAGGTCAGCAAGAGGGGTTTAAAAAATAGATTTTATTTTTTAATGCATAATACAGTACAAAAATACAAAACAGTAGCTCTTGTCTTTCTCTTCGTTATGGCATTGCGAGATGGGGAGAGAGGTGGCTGCAGCTCTGAAAATACAGTATTTCAAAAGATTTTTTTTTTTTTTGGCAAACACGAATTTCTATACAGTAACTATTATCTTACACATCCCTTCCTTGCTTGCGGCAGTTCTGAAAATGAAAAGAAACAATAAATGCAGACATGGTTAGTTTGAGTGCCATACAGTACTTACAGTGCAGTAAAGTGCCTGTATCATACTTACCTGTGCCTGATTAACAGAAATAAATGGTTAAAACAATAACAATACAGTATTTATTTTAAAAGATTTTTTTTTTAAACTTTTTTTTTTTTTGGCAAACACGAATTTCTATACAGTAACTACTGAGAGAGGTGGGAGAGGGGGGGTTTGTGTAAGATGCAGGCTGGTTTGTACATGAACACTGTACTATTACCTTACACATCCCCACCCCCGCTTCCTTGCTTGCGGCAGTTCTGAAAATGAAAAGAAGCAATAAATGCAGACATGGTTATTTTTAGGGCCATACTTACCTGTATCATACTTACCTGTGCCTTATTACTTTTCCGAGGCCTGGCCATTACAGTACATTGTATAACAATAGGCAACACAGTCGCAATATGATTAATATATTTATTACATCTGGCTAAGGTGAGTATATTGTTCCAGAAATTCAGTATCCCCCTTTCCAATTCTTCCTTTTTGGACGGTTTCCACACTTTTCTGATATAATCCTTCAACTCATGCCATACCATTTAGATGGGATTAAAATCTGGTGATCTGTAATACAGTAGGAGGGGAGAAAAAAAGGTGAATTACGTAAGGAGATATACAGTAAACTATGTAAAACAATGCGAAAAGGTTACCCAACTTACTCCGCTGGCGTCTTAACCCAGTTGATACCACTGGCAAGAATGTGAGCCGTCGACGCTGTGTGTTTCGGATCATTGTCCTGGAAGAACCGGTGACCAGATGGGAAATCATTCTTTATGTATTCAACAACGTGTAATTATATGATCTTGGAAAAACGCTTTATTCATGATTCCTGGAAACAAGAAAAAAAATGTAACATTACAGTAGAGGCAACTCTTATTCGAACAAAAACCAGTGGCAATTCCCCATAAAACCCAGGAAACACCCAGGTACATTCTGAATACATGCCTTAAACTTTCCTTAAACTAGCCCCAGCATTTCTGCTTTGATTAATGGCCTATCAGATTAACAGTGGGGGTCCCTGTCAGTCCCATTCAAACTGAATTGGACTGCCAGGGATCCCTGCTGTGTTAATCCTATGGGTCGTTAGTCAATGCAGAAATACCTTAAACGTGCCTCAAACTAGCCCAGAACATACCCAGCACATACCCAGCACATACCCAGAATGTAACCCGGCTAGTTTACGGCAAATGTTAGAATAAACGTTGCCTCCATTGTAGGGTGCAAAATACTGAATACTGTACAGCTGTCCAGTGCGTAAGGCCACAGCTTGTGTATTTGTGCATTATTTTACACTCAAAGATAATGATGCATCCTGGTCCTTACTGCTGCGGCCGAGTTTATTCGAGCATTTGCCCGTTCTCGGCCGCAGCAGTAACCTGGCGCGCGCCGGAGGGTGCCGGGCGCGCGCCGAAGCAGCGGAAGAGCGCCCTCCGATCGGGGCGCTCTCCCTCCCGCTGCCGGGTCCGCCGGGTCCCCCGGAACCCCCTGCCGCCGTCCCCCACATCGCGGGACACCAGGGCTCCCTCAGGGAGCCCTGGACGCGCGTGCAGGGGGCGCTGGCACCCGATGACGCGTGACCGCGCATCGGTGATGCGCGGCACGCTGAGGGAGTGCGGCTAGCACGCCGGGGCATCCCCCGGCTTGCGGTGCTAGCCGTGCTCGAATTAAACGTGTCGGTAGTGTATGTAGAGATGGCACCCCACACATGCATCTTCACTGGGTGCTTGGGACGCCTTTTTTGTAGAATCTAAAACAGGCAAACCTCTCAAGCGCTACAGTTGTCTCATCTGTAAAGATGACATCATTGAAAGTCTCGCGACTTTCAATCCATGCCCGTGTCTGGTCCACTCTTTTTATTTTGTTGGCTTCCCTTATCATAGGATACGCTCTGTAATGACAAGGAAAAATGTTAGAGCCACTAAATGCTGGACATACAGTATGATACTGTATTAGGAGGGAGCCTAACATAAAAAAGAGGGCATGGGTGACGTACTGTACACTGTACTGTACTTACTTAAAACGCACATATTTCCATCCCAATTTCTGTCTCATCAACCTGATATTGGTCTCTGATGCTTTTATGTTGTGAGTAGCCTCTAGTGCATTCTTTACCCTTGTGGCACACGTCTCATCATTCGCGTCACTTATTTGGTCCACCAGAACCCTAATGTGTAAAGAAAAACAGAACAATAGGCAAATTAAGCATCCCAATAGCGCACAGATTTCTTATTGTCTGATGCTGCTGCACTTATTGTACTGTGAGTACACTTTGGGCGCTACAGTATACAGTATGAATATATTAAATAAATAGCCCCTCAAACTGCAGGATTATTAGTTCAAAGAAAACAGAATCTTTTGAAATGATTACACTATGACACCACCTCCTAAAGTACAGAAGAAAGTACAGTATATTACTGTAGAGTTGACTTAAAAAGCTAGTGACTGATTATAAGAATGGCAAACATGTTATACTGTACAGTACAGTTGAAATGTACTGTAAAGATTGATAAAATATTACTAGTACTGTACTCAGTAGTGACAGTCGGCTTTCTTTTGACGTTTTTTGCCTTCCCATACGCATGTTAACAATCAGAGCTTTTTGCTAAACCGAGGCCCGAAGCAGCTACAGTAACCAGCGGTGGATCTGTGCAATGCTGTGTCCATTCTGGTACATATCCTTTATTCTCAAGCTGAGATCTTTTGAAATCCTTTTCTTTGGCATCGCTGCTGATAGAAAAAAATTGCAAGCACACACAGAGCAATTCGATGTGAATTCGATGTGTATTGAATGTGCATTGAATACACAAAATGGATGGTGTATTTATACTTTAATTTAATGTGCCTCAACGTCACTCGACAGGATTAGTACACAGTCCACCCACTTTTAACACCTGCACCTCGTGTCCATGCCCGCGAAAAAATTTAAATAAAAGGTGAGACAAATTGCATAGACTCTCACACACTGATCTCTATCTGAACTTGCTCTTGTCCAGATACTGCATTGTGCATTCGTCCATCTGTTTCCATGGATCGCCCCCGATTTTATGGACGCAGGAACCATCTTGATTCTGCCGTGCCGGCCAAGCGAAAGGCGGAAGCTGTTTCCCAGCCAAAACCCAAGCGAAAACCAAAGCAGCATAAAGAAAATGTTCCGAAGGCTCCAAAGGTTAAGACCCCTGGGCCTTATTTTGTAAAGAAGAAAATCGGCGCACTTAGCACTGTGCAAGTCAAGTGGAATCCCGATTCTCTCCTTGCACCCCCCGCTCACCTGCTCCACAACCCATCCTCGACACTGCTGCTCTCCTGTCAACCCCCTTCTGACCTGCTCCACAACCCATCCTCGACGCTGATGTTCTCCTGTCAATCCCCTGCCGACCTGCTCCACAACCCATCCTCGACGCTGCTGCTCTCCTGTCAACCCCCTGCCGACCTGCTCCACAACCCATCTTCGACGCTGATGCACTCCTGTCAACCCCCTGCCGACCTGCTCCACAACCCATCCTCGACGCTGATGCTCTCCTGTCAACCCCCTGTCGACCTGCTCCACAACCCATCCTCGACGCTGCTGCTCTCCTGTCAACCCCCTGCCGACCTGCTCCACAACCCATCCTCGACGCTGATGCTCTCCTGTCAACCCCCTGCCGACCTGCTCCACAAACCATCCTCGACGCTGATGCTCTCCTTTCAACCCTCTGCCGACCAGATCTACAACCCATCCTCGACGCTGATGCTCTCCTGTCAACCCCCTGCTGACCAGATCCACAAACCATCCTCTACGCTGCTGCTCTCCTTTCAACCCCCGGCTCACATGCTCCACAACCCATCCTCGACACTGCTGCTCTCCTGGCAAACCCCTGGTCACCTTCTCCACCACCCACCTACACAGATGTCTACAGCACGGAGCAAAAGGTTGATCTTCTTTTGGAGACCATGTTGAGTATGGATATGCGCATGGAGAAAATGGAAAGTAACATGGAGAAGATGGCAAGTAACATGGGGAAGATGGCAAGGAACATGGAGAAGATGGAATGGAAGATTGTGTGGATGTATTCTTTCCTGCGAGTTCCTGTCCCTGTCTGTCCGACGCAGGAGCAGGAGGGTGGCCAGCATGACGTGACCTTCATGCTTCCCTCACCAAGCACCCCACGCTCACCCCATCCATCAGAATACGTGTGCCTGTATGCCTTTGAGGACGAGGTGACAACCCCGGTAAGGCCACAACAAGAGGAAAGCATCCTCCCACACCGCCTACCCTCGCCCGCTGCCAGAAGTACACCAGCACCCAGGCTTCCAACGATGCCGGACATCATCTTGACCGACCTGACCCAGCACGACCGGGAGTAATACAGGACTGGATGTGCTGGTGTAGCCCAGAAATTTGCCCTGGCAATATTTAAACACCACGTCAGTTTTGAGATATACAGCAGATTTAAGAAATAAAATTTTAAATGAATTGGAGCGTTATTTCCGTCTTACCCCTACAGTTATGAGAGCTGTGAGAGACACTATAAATGGCCTGTTGAGGAATACAAGGGCTCGTGCTTGGAGTGGCGCCCCTCTTGCTAACGACTTTTCCCAAACTCTACAGTAGTGCAAAAGTTTTTCATCCCCCAAAAAAAAAAATTAGCATTGTTTTATTGTTTAATGTGTTTAATCATTTTCTGTTTGTTTTTTTATGGTTTTGAAATAGTGATATTATGTAATAATTTATTTCTGTCAATCAGGCACAGGTAAGCATGTTACTGTATAGAAATTCGTTTGTGCAAAAAAAAAATTGTGTTTTTAAAAAAAAAAAATTAAATACTTATATTGTCTAATCATTTATTTCTGTCAATCAGGCACAGGTAAGTATGTTACTGTTTAGAAATTCATTTGTGCAAAAAAAAACAAAAAACCCCAAAACAAATAAAAGTGGTTTTACATGTGTGTTTTTTTAATCAAACTAACCGTCTGTTTATTTACAGTATACAGGATTTTCAGCAGCTGCAGTGAAAAAAGGAAGGGGGGGGGGAGAGAGATTACATTACTGTGTTTACTGTAAATACAAACAAGCCTGTATCTTACACAAACCCCCCTCTCCGACCCTCTCTCAGTGTTCCAGTACAGTAACTGTATAGAAATCCTGTTGGGGGGAAAAAAATGTGTTTTTTTTTTTTTTACAAATCTTTTGAAATGTTGTTATTGTTTAATCATTTTTACCAGTAATTACCAGTACTTGTTTCTTTCTACCGTATTTTCAGAGCTGCAGCCCCCTCTCTCCTCCCCATCTCGCAATGCCATAACGAAGAGAAAGACCACAGCAACTGTTTTTTTTTGTATTACTGTATGCATTAAAAAATAAAAGTATTTTACTGTATGACCGAACCCCTATTGCAGACCTGTAATTCTTATGAACAGTTCAACCAAGCATCGCACTTCACATATAGCACAGTACAGGACAGTACAGAAAGAAAGGCATTTCTCTGTTATTAAAAAATAATTTAAAAAAAATAATTAATACATACTGTATGGAATAAAAGATATACATTTTTATTTTTGGTGTTTATAAGAAAAGTTGCGCAATGCAACGTACTGTAAAACAGTAGTGGTGATGACAGTACTGTACAGTGTAAAAAAAGAATTTAATATTAAAACAGCAGCATACAGTACTGTACAGTATAAGGTTTTCTATAAAGCTCACAATTGTTCTATAGATATATAAAAATGGCACTGCCACTTAATGTTTGCCCACTTGGCAAACATTGCGAAAGCAACTTTTAAAATAAGCGATATTAGAGGTCCATCCAAATCCCTTCTTTTGTCTTTTTGCGCTGGATGACAAAGTTTCGTTTCTGGGGAAAAACAAAAAAATATGCTATTATTATTGGTATTGCGCATGCGTCAAGTCGCTTCATTGGGAATTAAAGCAGCCGTTCAACCGTTGTGGACGATGAAAACAAACTTCTGATTGACTCTGACTCTTGAGCCCCACCCTCTCCCTACGTTAGCTGCACTGCAGCAGCGTCACGTACTTCAGCGGCCAATCAAATCATTCTTCAAAGTGCACGCAACAGAGAAACATCCCCTCACCTTGCATACAGTAAAGTACTGTATTGTATTGATGCACATAAGTACAGTAGTACTAGTACAGTAATGTACTGTAAAATACATACAGTACTACTGTATTGTTGTAAAAATAAATTTTGTTTTTGACACACAGCAGCTTGAACTGCAGCTAAAAACTTAAGACTATCATGTACATTATACTGTAGTACAGTGTAATACATTACTGTATACTGTACCTTCTTTATAACCTTTGCCAAACGGGTGGTGATGACTCACTGTGACTCCTCAAGTATTCATTATAGTTGACAGGTGACAGCTGGCCTGCTACACTTGTAGTTGACAGCTGATGATGCTGGAAAACATTTTGGTACTGGTTTTGGTACATGCAAGCTTGCTGGTACCTGAATGCGCAATCATGCTCAGGCTGGAAATTTTCCAGGTATTCTGGCGGGGACAGGTACAAAGGATTGCCATTCACAAGGTTATCACTGACGGTCGGATCGGACACCGGTGCTGGTGGTGCTGTTGCCGGCACATTGCTGGATTAGGATTGACGAATCTTGTATGGGTTAAACCCCACTTTTCTTCTTTTGAGATTGCCATGATCAAACATACTGTGAAATTCAGGCATGACACCCCAATACCCGCAAATCTCTCCGGCAGGAAGGGCAATACGAAAAAAACACTGATCGTTACTTAAGGTTTTTCTTATCTCACGCTTCCACCCATGAACGTCAGGTGAAAACTTGTAAAAATCGTAGTTCGATATTAAATATTCATATATTTCAGATACAGTCGCCATCTTTTCTGCTGCAGCATTAATCGCTGAATATATTAAAAACGCATAACTACAGTCAGGTTTTTTATACGTCTATGGTATAGTCATAATGTCCACTCAGCAATTGTGCAGGGAAAGAATGTTAAAAAAAGGCACATTGAGTATTTTAATGCTTTTTATTAAGAACGCCTAATTTGATAACGTCTTTGAAATAACAAGGTCAATTCACAATGGGCCACTGTAAGTATGTACACCAGTATCTGTTTTAAACACCTGCACCCTTACAAAGTGGCAAAGCAATGTTGCAAATACAAATTCCAATTCAATCCAATTCATTAATTGCATATATTTCTGCCACCTGGCGGATACGCAATGAATAGCACCCAACTTATAATTCCTTAACTCTGCCACATGGCGGATACGAGAAGAATTGCAGCCAAAGAAACAATAAACCATTAAATTAAACAGATCTACCGCGTCCGGTCGCCCGGTGCCGGATTGCGCGAACACGGCATGAATAGTGATAAAATTAGAAAATACCGAATGGAATACAGCGGTCAACACGAAAATTGATTCGAGGCGCGTTCGAATAACGGCCGATGCATCAGTATATTCTCTATTTCTGTTTATTGTTTAGATTAAATTGTTCTGAAGTGTGATGGCTTGTTTTAAAATATTCTCAGATTGTTTAGCGTTTTTATTTAATGATGTATTTTGTTTTCTACTGGTTTTAATTGATGTGTTGCCTAGTGCTTGTATTAATTAATTGTTTTGTTGGTTACTGCTGTTATGTATTAAATGTATTGTTTGGCTAGTGGTATGATGTATTTAATTTAATGCCTAGTGGTTTTATTTCTTCAATTGCATGCTTTGTGGTATTATTTCTTTAATTGATTGGCTAGTGGTTTTATTTAGGTAATTTATTGGTTGGCTAGTGCTTTTAATTTATTTTGGGGGGTTAGGTGCTTGTTGTATGTTTGATTATTGTGTATTTTGGACATTCATGCTTTTGTATTAGGGTGACCATTGACTGCTATCGTAGATTATCATGCCCATATTATATGGCTATGATGTACTACTATGCCAATCAATGGGTATAGAGTGGGTATTGTGGGTCCGGGGTTGGTGGTTAGGCCTCCTGGGTGGGGAACGGGGGAGGGTGGGTTAACCCCTTAATTACTACTGTATTGCGGTTATTAACCTCTAAGGTGATTAAGGGGTTAGGAGCCATTAGATTGTATTTTGTATGTATTCTTTCTGGCAACGGAGGACATTGCCCTGCAGTATGCTGACGAGGATGCCCTTCATAATGGCAGGGTAAGTAGAACAATTTTATTTACTTTATTTATGCTGGCTGGCTAATGTTTTGTTTAATAACGGGCAAATAATCTATTATCCATATCTGGATAATAGTTCATTTGCACATTACTCTACTGTATGTGTTTGGGGGGGAATGTATTTATTGAATTGTAGACCATCTTTATTTATTTTTATAACATGAATGGTACCGCAGGCAAGCGGGGAGCCACGGGGACCACCTGAGGACCCCCGAACTCCCACGGGGCCACCTGAGGAATCACGGACACCTGCGGGGACCACACGGGGACCCCTGTGGCGCTCCCGGACACCCGTGGGAACAACCCAAGGGCCATCAGACACTGGTGAGAACCACCTGAGGGCCCCCAGACACCCGTGGGGATGACACGGGGCGCCATGCCGGCCTCTAATATTAATTATGTTTATAAAAAAATAAATTATGTTTTTATGTGGGGGCATAAAAGGGTGGGTGGGTTGTGTATTGGTGTTTATTACTTATTGTAATGGTTATTGGTGGCCTAGGAGGTGGGTAGTAGGGCTGTTGTGTTTATTTTTGTGTACTGTGGGTAGTGGGGGTGGGTGAAGGAGTAGTCCTCTCAATGGACTTTATTGTCAATCTTCCTGTCTCTGGTGGGATGAATACTATTCTCGTTATTGTTGAAAGGTTTTCCAAACAGGCCCATTTCATTCCCCTTAAGGGTCTTCCTAATTCTGCCACTCTAACAAACATCTATATCAAATAAATATTTTGTATTCATAGAGTTCCACTCTATTTTATCCGACCGGGGATCACAGTTTGTCTCGAAGTTTTGGCGTGCCTTTGCTCAAAGGTTGGATATCACTCTTCTTTTTCTTCTGGGTACCATCCCCAGACAAACGGACAGACCGAAAGAACAAACCAGTCCTTAGAGCAATATCTGCGATGCTTTATCTCTGATGCACAGGATAACTGGGTGGAACTACTCCCATCGGCTGAATTCGCCCATAACTCCCTTAGAAACAAGTCCACCCAAGAGTCACCCTTTTTTGTAAATTACGGGTTCCATCCAGCTCATCTTCCTATTTCTTCCAATCCTTTCGGAGTCCCAGCAGCAGATTCCAGAGTAAATTTGCTCCAAATTTCTTGGAAGAAAATCCAAAAGACTCTACAGGAAGCAGTTCTCAGACAAAAGACACAGGCGGAACGCCATCGCCGTAAGGCACCCAAGTTTAGGCCAGGAGAGAAAGTGTGGCTTTTTTCCAAGAACAAAAGATTGAAGACACCTACACTGAAACTGGTTCCAAGATTCCTGGTCCGTTTACCATTCTTGAACAGGTCAATCCCGTGGCTTACCGCTTGCAACTGCCTCAGTCTATGAGAATCCCGGCAGTCTTCCACATCTCAATGTTAAAACCTGTTTTTCAAAGTTCTCAGTTTCCTGACATCTCGCCCAGACCACCACCTTTCATCGTACAGGGTCAAGAAGAATTTGAGATCCAATCCATAATCGATTCTAGATACTCCAGAGGAGTTGTTCAATTCCTCATACACTGGTAAGGCTTTGGACCGGAGGAACGCTTATGGATACCTCTTCATCAAATTCACGCTCGAGGCTTGTTGATACGGTTCCACGCCAGGTTTCCACACAAGCCTTATGGAAATTGCCCTGAGGCCGACCCTCAAGGGGGGTACTGTAAGGAATCGGGGAATACGTCCTTTGCGACGTGTTCCCTCATTACCTGTCTCTGCACAGACCTCCGTTCTGGCACCAGCGCGTGCGTGCATCCCCGCTCTGCTTACAGAATGCGCGCGCACACGCAGCTCTTCTAGTGCTGCCACAGAGCTTAGCTCCGCCCCCTGGATGCACCGCGCTTCTCTCGCGTGCGGCGCACTCATGTGACATCGTACACCGCTCCCCAGCTGCGAGGCAACTAATGTTGTGCCACTTGTCTCCTGTAGCCTATCGCGGTTCCCCGCTGGGGCCGCGCCTCCGCTCCGCCTCCTGTCCTATTGGCCCACGCCAGCTATTTATACCCTGCTCATGCTCAGAGTCCTTGCTGAGCATAACTTGTTGTAGTCTTGTGCTCCTGCGGCTGTTGTGCATTGCTCTTGTCTTGCTCTCTCTTGCAGTTTTTGGATTCTACGTGTACCGACCCGGATTGACTACTGAATCCCCTCTGGATATCGACCCCGGCTTACCCTGGACTACGTGTATCTCTCAAACCCAGACCACGGCTCTATGGACTTCTATGATTCTGATATCTCCAACCCCAGACCACGGCTGAACAGACTTCTACTATTCTGACCTCTCCATCTCAAGATCTTGGCAAGTATCTGGACTAACCAACTCTCTCCAGCCCAGACCTGGCTACGTTGACAATCCGCCTGCCAGGCATGCCTCCGCTGCTGTGGGTGCATGGTTCTATACTTCCCCACCTCAGTACCGGGGTCCTGTCTTGTTCGTGGATAGCACAAACGTTACAGGCAATCAAATGATAAAAAAACAGAAAAATACAAATAATAACAAACATTATAAATATAAATACAAATATAGGATGATAAAGACAAAACTGATAACAAAATCTAATTTTTATTTCTCTGTCGACTCGGATCTTACAGGATCTCACCCTCCCAAATATTAAGAGAGAGGGGCAGAGGTTAGGAGAGAGAGTGACACAGACATAGAGAAGCAGAGAGAGGCTGAGAGACCTAGACCTAGATACTCTATGTTTCGTTAGGCTATTTAACATGATGTAACCTATAATACTATCATGTTAATAATAACGCTACGCTACAATAATGTAACATTCACCCAGTTTTACTCATTTACATAGCATAGCATAGATTTTTTTTAGACACTTCTGGTAATAATATACAAAAGAGGCATTTCACAATTAAGCCATGTAAGAGTTCAAGTTTGTGTGCAGTATGGCAAACCAAGAGGTTAACCTTCTTACTAAATACATTGTTATTCTATTACTTTATACTAGCAATGAGGGTCTGTGTCATAGAAAAATACAGTTTCATGGGTTAGTTTGAAGGTCAGGTAATAAAACATGGAAGGAAATGCATTTTATTTTCTTTGAATTTACATTCATTAACTAACTGTTTATATTAAAATGACAAGATTGCCCATGAGGTCCCTAGTGGGGTGATGCTTACAGTATATGGGTGGAATAGTGTCAATAAAAAGTTATAAAAACCTTACAGATACCAAGCCCCAAGGGTAACCCAGAATACACTCTATTCTTTATCATTACAGAATAAGATTAATCAAGATAATTCATGTTCGTTACACATCTTAGTGGTCATGTGTAAATATGTGGGGCTCTTCTAAACAGGTTGAAATCTTTACAAGTAATCTGGTAATGAATGTGAGATTGTTATGGAGTATATTATACATTGACTGCATATCTATTTTAAACAGTTGTGTTTTTTTAACACCCTTAATGTACAGTATCTGCTTTATTTATTTGTTTATAGTGTAGGTAGGTGGTGATAACATCATGTTACCTGTCTCAACTTTTTCTACCAGTGTACTGGGCTTCTTTCTTTTAACAGCATTTAACAATATTTGTTTAATTTATGTTGTATTGCAGAACACCCGTAAACTCTTAATGTGTGCATTTTCTGAATGGTCATTCATGTTATTGAATGACTTACATATCCCTATTGCTTAATTTGGTGACATCTGCATATACTTACAGTTTATGAATGTCATTTACCTACAGATGTAGCACACTATAATACAATGCATTAATTCTGGTGTGTTATTTAACAGTAATGCTACTGAAAACAAGGGTAAAGGAGATAACACAGTCATTATTTAATGCGTTATATTGTGCATTATTTTTCTTTAGCAGGGTAATACAATCTGCTACATCTCTAACCTTCCCCTTGATGCATTTCGCCATGGTACTGCTCTCCCGACAAGCTGCAGCAACTGTAAAGCCTTAAAGCAAAGACTTGACGCAGTTCTGAAGCATTAGTCTTGCTGTACCTGTATTTCTCTCCCAATATTATTTATCCAGTACTGTATATAAAAATTAGCAAAAATGTCCATACAACAACAATAAATAGAACTGTTCTCCTATGTATAGTGTCCCAGGTTTAGTCACAGGTATCTCTCCACATGTTACATATTGTATAAGGTAGATTAGTGTTTTGGGAGGTATATACTGTATCTGTAAATAGGTACTCTACTACATTGGACTCCTACTCAAATTACAGGTAATCTCTCTTATATTGCATTAAATCGGATAAAAAGTGCATGCAAATGATATGTCAAACCGTGCGATTTTTATGCATAGATAATTCTTTATAAATACAATTAAAATATCATTTGTGTTGCATTTGCATCAAATTGCATGCTCTTTTCTGGCTTGATGAGCAGGCTTTAAAGTCTACTGGGCTTCTCATTCTCCTAAAGCAAACTGTATTGCAGGGAGCTGATACTTTAGGATGACTGATTTCCCTCTGACTGTACAGTGAAAGTGAAAGGAAAGATCCTGTTGAGCAAAAGTCTTAACCGCTCTGTGTGTACGTTGTCACCTGCCAGGTCCAATCAGGCCCCAGACTACTTTTACCAAGCGCATAATTGCCCACTTCAGCGTGAGGGCTGGAGGGGGAGGGATGGAGATTGGTAAATCACAATATCAGGCCTCCCTCAACCCATACAGTATGTGTGCAAGCAGCGTACTACCCTAGTACTAGGGCAGGCCGGAAGGACCCAGCAATGCATATTACAGTGTGTTTGAGAGAATACCTAAGGTTTCTCTTGAATTGCGGACAGGAAAAGAAGTTAAACTGCATCTAGCAGCACTTCTATATGCTTATATTCACTTCCAAATGTTTTGGCATATAAATCTTCAGAAACAAATTAGAGAATATACAAAATGCGCTAAACCAAAAATAACTACCATATTTGCAAAGTGAATACTTTAGCAGAATATTACTGTAAAGCTGTGTACTGTAAACACAAGAGGGCATATTTACTAAAAGCCCATAAGGTGTCTTCTGGCATCATTATAACTTCAATATGAACACATTAATTTGCATGATTAGTGTGCTGGTCTAGGAATTATTTGTGATTAGACATAGAAATGTAGCCAAACTAACATTCCCCACTGCCGCGGCATTCCCCGGTAGTAGGATGCAAAGCGTCAGACAGCCGGTATGCTAACATTGAGCTATTGCGAATGTGCTCACTGCTTTTACCTTCCACAGAGCCACAGTAAATTGTTGTTTTTTTCAGGGCAGGTGAGTCAGTCTTCACCTAATCATCTTTGCTACGGAGAAATATTTCCAAATCAGCTTCTCTAAAAAAGAAACGTTTTACTTCATTTACAATTTTTTGTCACTCAAGCCAGTACTGTAGCTTACTTAAAAATGATGACTGAACTGCAAAGACATTGCTTAAAAAATGCTTTGTAAAGTAACTCATGCTGATATATGTAATCTATCAGCACTTTCACAACATGACCCACTTCTTTAGAATTTAATTGCAGCTACTGGATGGAGTAGTGTGGGTATGCAACAGCATTACATGGATCATGAGAAATAATCCATCTCAGATGACAACCTTTCCTAAAGTAAGTAAGAAACTAGAATACATATCAAATAATCCAGCATTTTGAATGCATTAGGGTTATCATTTATATATTTCATGAACAATGCTTTCATCTTTTTAATGTTTACATGTATTAACATGCTCATACAATCAATGCAGGGTTCACATTCCTTCCAGCACATTTATGCCTTGCATAATTATTGGAATGTGCAGTATTATGATAACATTTTAATGCATATATTTAGGCATATTACTTTTTATGCTTTTCCAGGAAGTTATAATTTTTTTTGTGAATACGGGGTCAACCAATGAATTTGCAGAAATGTCATAATCATATAAAGTATAGTGAATAGTTAAATATAATATAATTTTTTTACCAATATAAATACTGTATTATAAAGGAGAAAATTGTACAGTAGTTTCACTAGCTGTATTGGCCCTGGAGAAAAGCAGGATAAATCTATAATAGTTTGGGATACTTCTTCAAATATACTGTGACAGCACAGTTTAGATGGAAAGATATAATGTACTACTGTATATCCTAAAGCGACGAGCAAGGCTGCGGCCCCAGTGTCTCCGCTGCACGGGCTGTGGCCCCAGTGTCTCCGCTGCATGCTCGCCCGCGAGGCTGGTGGCTGAATTCCCCGGTTTGCAGGGAGCTGCAGGGGGAAAGACAGGGGGGGGAATGCTTTTTCTCTGCTACTTTCTTCAACATACAGGATGCTGTGCTCTGGTGCTTCAGTGCGCTGGTTGTCTCACCATCCGGTCTGCTGCTGCTGACAGTCCACTCAACCTCTGTGTGGCTCCTCCGGAATAGACAGGTGAAATGCGTAGGATGAGGATCCTGAACCTTGGAAGCTTCTATCACTCACCTGCCCTCCGTGTTTGGCACCAAATAAAAAAATCATTGAGGCGTCAGCTGCTGAGCCATGGCCATGGGAGAAAGCAGTGGAGACTGAGGGATGTGTGTAGAGCTGCTGTTAGACTGTGCCATAGTACTATACTGCTATACCCATGGTTCGGAGGCTATATCCCCTCATGTTTCCCTCAGCAGGTCCTTCTCCTTAAAACCTAAGGATTACCGGAGAAGCCACACGGAGGTTGAGCGGACGTTCAATGGCAGCTGACCAGGTTGTAATAGACAACCAGTGCACCGGAGCACCGGAGAACAGCATCCTGTATGCTGAAGAAAGTAGCAGAGAACAAGCGTACTTTATGTATATGTCTTGAATATTTCATCCCTAGGCACCTCAGCACAGAAAGCTCTGTTATTTAATATAGATTCCTTAGTTCCGGGGTGCGCAAACTGTTCCCCCTGCGCACCCCTGGCTGCTCTCCTTACCGGCTCACCTTCTTTGTCTTCAGCATCAAATGACGATGCGGGGTTACGTAACATCATGTTGACGTCACATTGCCATAGCGATGCGCCACCGAAGACAAGGTAGGAGACATTGCAGAGGCCTCACTAGATCCCACGGCATTTAATTTAAATGCCGTGGAGAAGACGGCATTTAAATTACGGGGCAAGTGCCATGCCCCCCTGAAAAATCTTGCTACCCCCTGGGGGTGTCCCCCTCCCCCCCGCCTTAGTTCATGCGCCAGGGTTTTTTCCATGTTTCATTCTGTTTGTTGTCTGTTTTGAACTTGAGATCCCTAATACTCTGGCTGCAGAATGTCTATTTTTAGGGAACTCATCATTTTGATATCAGGTGACTCTTTTACACAATATATTTTAATCACATTTATTTGATACGTATAGATATTTCACTTTAGCGCCCCATTTTTTCACTAAAGGTGCAGGGTTTCATAGCATCTTCTAAGTATTGCAATGTAGTCTGTTAATTAATTAGTGATTTTGTGTGTAAACAATATAGAATATAAAAATATTCAAAAGTCACAGAAAAATTTGTTCATATATAGCTATTATGTACTGTAGAAAAAAATACTGGACATCTTTTTTTTTTTGTTGTATCAAGCATTCTTGTTTTTTGTTATTAACAGTATTTATGTTCATAGTTTCAGATATGTACAAATGAAGGTTTCTGTGTTTGTATAGATATTTTAAAAAGTTTAAAGCAGCAGTCTAAGCTGCCGGTTCCCTCCCCCCCACCTCCTGTTATATGTGCATCAATACAATCCACACAATGATAAGTAATTAGCTAAATTGCCGTTCGATCCATTCTCCTGTGATTGATCGGCGTAGATTCGGCTTGGGGGTTCACTAAATGGCCTTAAGTGCAGCAGAAGAGGAAAAAAGATGTAAAGTTTTGTGGGGAAGATCATGTGACCAGGAAGTCACTAGATACAATTGGTGAACTGCTAGAGAGAGGGCAGGGCTCAAAAAAGGGTGTACCAGAGCCTGTTTCAGAAGAGGACGGGGATGTGACTTTGTAAGTGGTTGCAATAGAAACAAAACATTATTGTTACATTATAATTTATTAAAAATGTCATGCAGAGTTATTTAAAAAAAATTAAATGCTACAGGTATTTTCTCATACAGTAGTACAGAACTGATTTATTTAAAAAAAAAAAAAACACACATGTAGGATACTGCTTGGTTTGCAGCTTTAAAATAGGTCGTTCAAGGGTTAAATCTGAGTAGAATGCTGGTTGATTTCACAGGTTCTAGTTTGAATATGTAGCAGCTTAGACCAATGAAGTCACAGGTTAGAATTGGCTACTATTTAGAACAGCAGGTATTTGCCCAGTCTATACATACATAGGTATATAATGCCCTATACGGCTGTAACAGAGTGCGGTCATAAAGGGTCTCTTCCTTTGCCCTTTGCAATTCTGTTTATATGTTATTCTCATATAACTTGTTATATACCGCTCACCACATAATCATGTAAATCATAAGTGGTGTAATAACAGTCGGTGCAAAAGGGATAATGATAACAAACAGACACATACAAGGAGACAGAAATTCTCCAACAAAGATCCCAGTTAGCTGCACAACAAGACCGAAAATATAATGAGGGTTTAGTAACCCCACCTCCTAATAGGTAGTTGGGCTTTGAAGGGTGCCAATAAGTAACCGCTCCCAGCACTGTGGGAGGACAATTACCACTAAAACTGCCCTTGGGCAGAAAATAATAAAGACTTTAATGTTATGCAAAATACGTTGACGTCGTGGAGGAGGGATCACGGGTGAGGCAGTTCCAGCATTGAGCTGTTAGAGCGGGTAGAGTGGGGTCTGCTACATTGCAGATTCTGTGTGCTGATATTGAGAGTATTGGCACTCGATTAGAAGGTATTGTGGTGTGCTTTACCTGCATCCATTGCAGACGAGCTGGGGACAGGGTTGCGATATTGCAATATTGTACTGAGGTATATTTCTGCTTACCGACATCCTAACTAACTCTGTGATATGACATACGGCACCCCAGGCTGACCACAATATCACCTCATAGCGGTATAAGGGCACCCACGGATAGTAGGTGTGGTGCAGGATTGAGACTCTCGATCCATGTGTGTGTACATATATATAATTATGCTGATAGACACTCTGCTATAGATACACATCAGACACACTACACCCTATGCAGGCTCTATTTCATCTATAGGTGATGTGTGCTTAGGAACCTGCAGCACACTGCTTATCAGTATCACATCCACTAGTACCATCAGGTGGGGACCCAGAAAGTATTGTATGCTTTTGTGTTACATATATGGTTCCCTACTACAATTTATGTGAACTACCACTCTGCCTAGGGTAGGGTTAATACTTACCTGTATTCGGTTGGATGTATCCTAGATATCCCTGCACCCTATTCACCCGTGATTTAAGTTTTAAGTGTTTTTATTTGTCCTGAGTTTGTGTTACCGCGTCGTATTTTGCATAACATTAAAGTCTTTATTATTTTCTGCCCAAGGGCAGTTTTAGTGGTAATTGTCCTCCCACAGTGCTGGAGCGGTTACTTATTGGCACCCTTCAAAGCCCAACTACCTATTAGGAGGTGGGGTTACTAAACCCTCATTATATTTTCGGTCTTGTTGTGCACCTAACTGGGATCTTTGTTGGAGAATTTCTGTCTCCTTGTATGTGTCTATATGTTATTCTCGCCTTTAAATGTACCTTATCACACCTTATAGTTTAAATTATTTTGGCTCAAGCAAGAGCTTCCTCCTCCTCCCCTCATACTTTCTCTATTAGATTTAAGTATCTGAGATGGACTAATAGCAGAGCTATTCCGAGATGTCCCACTACAAAATTGCCTCTAAAATGAGGAGAAGAAAGTAGATAAAATGTTGGTATTATATGTCAGAAATCAAGTATCTTGATATAAGCAATTGTTTTAAAAGTCCAGAAGTTGAACACTATTATTTCATCCATGAAGAACTCTAATGACGGTTCACTAAAATATATAACATTCTACATCAAAGCAGCAGGAGAAAATAACATATCAGAATAAAATCTGGACATTTAACCACATTGATATACAAACTGCTGCAATATTTGACAAATACAGTAGTAGTAATATATAAAAAAAATTAAAAAAAATGTATTCAACATTTATACATTACGGAATGCCTTATTCCTCAATACTCATCCTTAATACAAGGTTCTTGTTAGCTTATAACATGGTGATACTATTCAAATAAATTCAAATAGTTAAAACTTTGCATTTTAATGGACAGATTCATGAAGCACTGGTATGTAATAGAGCAACCAATCTGGCATTAGCTCCCATATAATACTGTGTACAGGCACTTCATGAATCTGCCGCTAAATGCTAAAATCTCAACGTGCCTTGTGTATATTTAATTTAACCTTACATTTTACCTACTAAATAAAAAAACATGTCTGAAATTAATACATATGAATATATTTAAAATACTTTTTTTTGTAGAAAGTTGAGAGGATTTGCAAAGTTTTATGAATGAACTTTTTGTAATTTAGGTCTTATTGTTTCCTAAAAAGTAAAAAACAGGAATTAGACAAAAGTAATGGGGTGGAGAGACCTTTGTCAAAACATATACAGCAATTGATTTTGCCTTTGTAACTACAGATGTAGCCAACTGTATTGCAACTGTATTGCAACTCGTGGTGCACTCCTGGGCATTAAATGGTATGATAGCCTTCTCATACACGGCTGAGTCAAAACAATCACAGCTTCTCCCACTGGCATATTGCATATGTCCTGCTGTAGCACGCTATAGGCTGCAATAACATTGGCTACATATACAGATGTATCCAGACTTACTGTTTTTGGGGCTGGGGAGCAACATGTCATAGCAACATCCCCGCCTGTCCACAGCCCTGAAAACAGTTAGTTGGTTTGTGTCATCAGGGGGTCAAAGCATGCAGTTTCAAAACGCGTTGAGGTCACGTGAGACTGTTCCAGTGTGCACACTCATTGGCTGGGACAGATGAACAGGGAAGCTCAAGCGGATGAGAGATCTACCAAGCGATGGTGCAGTCAAAACACCAATAATGGCACCTTCCTTGGCCACCCGCTTTTCCAGCTCACGGTTAGCATCTGCCCCCCCCCCCTTTGTGGTTTTGTTTCACATGTAGTCATTGCATTAGTCCGCAACTGACTTACATTTGTTTGCACTCATTTAAGCATTTTTTAACTGTAGTTACTGCATTGGTTTGCTATTCATTTACATTTGTGAGTACGTTATTATTATTTTTGTCTGTCTCTATTTTGAGATTGTCATTTATTGTGATCTATCAGATCCTGGTATGTCAGTTTAACTGTTATATGTTTGGTTATTTTAACTTATTGTTAGGTTCTTGGGACCTGTATTAAATGTCTATTTTATACTGATCGCCGGTGCGCTGTCTACGTATTTTATATCGTTTTTCTGAGATAACCTTTGGGTTATCTCAATTAGGAGATTCTGGGGAGGGACTCCATGCGCCCAGCAGCAAGGGGGTCGACTTATATGATATACTTGTCAGCACGAGTGCGGATTCCTTGACTGTTATACAGTTGTAGCCATACTTACTGTCCCCAGAGCAGAGCTCTTTCAATTCAGACCCCCTACAGAGAGATTTTCCGCTTCCCACAGCAATGTAACCAGGTAGAGTGGCTACATCTGTAAATACTGTAGCAACTTAATTCTGAGATAACAATATAAACAAAGGTTTTTTTTTATGTCTGTCAGATAAAACATTTTTTACTACTGTACATACCATTAACATCTGCGTCAAGCACTTTTCATTTTGTGCACCAAAATATTTGACTAAAACCATTTTTGATGCGTAAGATGCACATTGGCAAAAATAAGATTAGTACATACTGTAAATTGAGAATTCTGTGCGTCAATTGTATGCAAAAAAATACGTTTGCCATACTTTAATGTACTTGGGCCCCTTAGTCACTTTTTTATGTAAACATTGTACCGTATCAATTCAAATTTGTCTTTGTTAATGTAGTCAAGTAGTCTTTTTTTCAAGTAGATCTTGAAAATTACTAATACAGTATATAGTTATTAAAATTATTCAAAAAGTCTGACTTTGGCATATTTCCATTATTCTTTCCATGCAATTTCATTAAAAGGGATGTTCAGTACTTAGTTGATTGTGTCTGTCAGGCTTTAATTCCAGTTGTTGAATGCTAGGTTGGCTCATTATTCTGCTGTCTATTGCTAGATTTATTAATATGGAGGTGGGGCAAAATGATTGACTCAAACAATTTTGTTATATTGACACATTAGAGATAGTTAGATACTGTAGATAGATAGATTTATATCTTGGTTGTTTTATTATAATTTTTAACATAGATTTGAAGCAGGGGTTCTTCGGAGCTGAACCCTATAAAAGCCAGCTCCGGGGACCCCCTGCTTCCTGAGATACAGACCTCCAAAGTGGGTGCTGGTATCTTGGCAACATTTATGCTGTCCAATAGGAA